>NW_025211071.1:15049-18805 GCF_004010195.1 Chiloscyllium plagiosum
CTCACCTCGCAACAGCCTATGGCTCCAACACCACTTTATTCTCCGAGCAACGGCCTGTGAAGCCAACTACACAGTTTTCCCTGAGTAGCGACTGTTGAAACTGTCTCTACGCTGCTCTGGTAGTAATAGCCAATGGCCCCATCTCCACTCGGTTCAACTAGCATTAGCCTGTGAACTTTTAAACGCTTTCGATTACCCGTGAGTCAATGTTCACTCTGTTTCCCTAGCATCCTCTCCCCTCACTGCTTTCCTTGCAAATGCCTGTAAACCCATCCCCACTCTATTTTCCGTGCTATGGCCTGTGAACCCATTCCCCTGACTGGTCTCCAAAGAACGGCCAGTGAACCCATGTCCACCTTGTACCCGTGCAACTGCTTGTGATTCCATATCCGTCTTTCTTTTTCCTATGCAACTGCCTGTGACTCCATCGACACTGTGCTCCCATGGTAACGGCCTGTTAGCCCATCCTCACTGTGTTCTCCCAGCAAAGGCCTGGAAACCGTCCCCGTTCTTTTCCCCAACAACAGCCTATGACCCAATACCCGCTCTGTTCCCCGAGCAACGATCTGTGACTCAATCCCCACTCTGTTCCCCAGTAACTGTCTGTGACCCCATCCCATCTCTGTTCTGCTGCGACGACTTGTGAACCCACCCCCATTCTGTTGTCTTAGTAACAGTATGTGAACAAATTCTCCGATTTGCTCTTCTGAGAACATGCACAGACTGTTCTCTCAGCAATGGCCTGTAACTGCAACCCCGCTCTGTTCCCCAAGCAATGACCTTTTGCTCAACGTCACTCTGTTTCCCTAACAATGGTCTGTGACCCCATTCCCACTCTGCTCCCCCAGCAATATACTGTGAACGTATTTTCACTCGGTTACCCGAGGAACGTCCTGTGAACCTATTCTCAATCTGTTCTTTTCCAGTGGCCTTTGAACCATTCTCATTCTGTCACCTTCGCAAACGTCTGAGAAGCAATGGGGTTCTTGTTCTCCTAGCCACGGGCTGTGAACCCTTCCCCACCCGGCTGTCGCTGCAACAGATTGTGAAACATCCGCATTCCGTTCCCACAGCAACAGCCTGCAACACCGTTCCGTCTCTGTTATCCTACGAATGACTTATGTCCCAAGTACTCCTTGTTCTCCGAACAATTTCCTGTCGCCCCATCTTCGTTTTGTTTCCTAGCAATGGTTTCAAACCGCCTCTGTAATCTGTTCTCCCAGCAAATGTCTCTGAACACATATGTAAGCTTTTCTCCTGGCAACAAATGTCCACCCATGCCCTCTCTGTATCCCTCGCAAAAGCCTGAGATCCCATCTCTACTTCAATGCCCTCGCAACGGCCTTTGTCCCTATCCACTTTATCTTCCTCTAGCAACAGTCTGTAACACCAAAGAGAGTCGGATCTCCTAGACCTGTGAAACCTTCCTCTGTCTACTCCCCGAGCAACGATCTCAAACTCCATTCTCTTTCGGTTCTCTCGAAAAGGTTTATAAACACACGCATGATCTGCTATCTTAGCAACTATCTCTAAACACGATCCTGAGCTTTACTCCTAACAACAGCCTTTATTTCATCCTCCCCTCTGTTCACTTAACAACAGCTTCTTCCCAGAGGAATTCTCTGAATAGATACACAAGAAGGCATCCTGTCTCCCTGATTAGAGGAGACCACACCCGGTGCAATGGATGTAATAAATGACATTGATAAAGGTACACGTAAATGTCTGACGGTTGTTAAAGGATTCCATGCGGCCTGGGTTGGAGGTGAGGGGACTGGTGTGGGTGTAGGTTTTGTACTTCCATTGGTGGCATGGAAATATGCCAGGAGTGGATTGTGGACTTGTTTTGGGGGTGGTGGTGGTGTTGACCTGACGAGGGAGTCGTGTATGGAATGATCTTTTTGGAATACTGGAATAGAGAGGGAAATATGTCTCTGTTGGGGGTGTCTGTTTGGAGGTGGTGGAAGTGGCGGGGGTGATACGTTGTATGCAAATGTTTGTGGGATGAAAGGTGAGAACAGTGCGGGTTATGTCCTTGTTGCATTGGGAGGGATGGATTTCAATGGCGGTGGTGCATGAACTGGAGGAGATTCGTTTGAGAGCATCGTCAATTACGTGGGAAGGGACGTTGTGATCGTGGAAGGAGATGGCCATGTGGGAGTTTTGAGGTGTAATTGGTCATCCTGAGAACAGATGCGGCTGAGCTGGAGGAATTGGGAATAATAGATGGCGATATTACAGGAGGTATGGTGGGAGGAGATGTCGTCTAGGCAGCTCTGAGAGCCAGTGGGCTTGTGATATATGTCTGTGGTTGGATGGTCGCCAGTGACTGTGATGGAGAGGTTCAAGAAGAAGAATGTGGTTTCCTATGCTGGCCCAGGTGAAATTGACGTCGGGGTTGAAGTTGTTGATAAAAATGAGGAACAGTTCAATCTCCTCGTGGGAGCACAACGCAGCGCGGATACAGTCATCGCTGTAACGGTGGAACAAGTTCGGGGTGGTGCCGATGTAACTGTGGAAGATGGACTATTCCACGTATCCGACAAACAGGTAAGCATAGCTGGGTCCCATGAGGGGTCCATGGCTACCCCTTTGATTTGGAGGAAATGGAGGATTGGAAGAAGTTTTTGAGGGTAAGAACCAGTTCAGCCAGGTGGATAACGGTGTCGGTGGAAGGGTACTGGTTGAGATGGCGTGAAAGAAGGAAATGCAGGGTTTGGAGACGTTGGTCGCGGTGGAGCTTTGTGTACAGGGAGTGGATGTCCAATCTAATCCCCACGACTGTTCTCCTCATGCAGCATGTTAATGCTCAACTCTGTTCTCCGAAAAACTGCCTGTCACCCCAAGTAAAGGACTGTGGCCTCGGACCCAATCTGTTCTCATAGCAACAGCCTGAAAACTCTCTCACTCTCTTCTCCGAACAATGACCTGTGTCTCAATCACACTCATGTACCGTAGCAACGGCTTGTGACGTCACCTGAATTCTATTTTTCCAGTCACTGTCACTGACCTCATTCCGGCGGTGTTCTCCAAGCAACTGCCTCTGACCCAATCCCTGAACTGTTCCTGAGTAACGGACTGTAAATACTTCCCGGGTCTGTTCTACTAGCAACTGCCTGTGACCCCCATGCACCCAGTGTACATTTAGAGACTGCCTGTGACCAAATTCAAACTCTGCTTGCTTAGTAACGGTCTGTGACCCCCTTCCTCACTCTGTTCTCCCAGCACCTTCTGCGAAGCTATCTTAACTCTGGTGACCTCGCATTATCCTTTGACCCGCACCCCCAATCCATTTTCTTAGCAACTGCTTGTGACCCAATACCCAGTCTGCTACTTAGTAACGCTGTGTGAAACCATCCCAAATCTGTTCTCCAAGCAATTGCCTTTTAACCGTTCCCGCTATGTTCTTCAAACAAGTGCCTATAACCCCCATCTTCATTCTATTGTCTTAGCAACAGCCTTTGAGACCATCCCCGACTGTTATCCTTCCAACTGCGAGTGACCCCCATCCCCACTCTGTTATTATAGAAACGACCTGCGAACCTATCTCCTCTCTGTATCCTGAACATCAACCTGTAAACACGGGCCCTCGCTGTTCTCTCAACAACAGCCGGGTAACCCATCCCCGCACTGTTCAACCACCAACGACTTTTGGCACATTCCCCAATCTGTTCTCCAGGAAACTGTCTGTGACCAGTCCCTGAACTGTTCCCTAGCAATGCCATGTGAAACGATCCACGCTATGTTCTCCTATCA
>NW_025211071.1:20509-21616 GCF_004010195.1 Chiloscyllium plagiosum
ATAGAACGTAGAACAATACAGCACAGAACAGGCCCTTCGATCCACGATGTTGTGCCGAACATTTGTCCTAGCTTAAGCACCTATCCATGTACCTATCCAATTGCCGCTTAAAGGTCACCAATGATTCTGACTCTGCCACTCCCACAGGCAGCGCATTCCATTCCCCCAGCACTCTCTGGGTAAAGAACCTACCCCTGACATCCCCCCCTATAACTTCCACCCTTCACCTTAAATTTATGTCCCCTTGTAACACTCTGTTGTACCCGGGGGAAAAGTCTCTGACTGTCTACTCTATCTATTCCCCTGATCATCTTATAAACCTCTATCAAGTCACCCATGAACGCTAATACACCATAGGCCTTCTTACAAGCTCTATCCACCTGAGTCGCAACTTTCAAAGTGCTATGAACATAGACCTCAAGATCCCTCTGCTCTTCCACCTTATGAAGAAACCTACCGTTAACCCTGTATTCCGCATTCTTATTTGTCTTTCCAAAATGGACAACCTCACACTTGACAGGGTTGAACTCTATCTGCCACTCCTCAGCCCAGCTCTGCATCATATCTAAGTCCCTTTGCAGCCGACAACAGCCCTCCTCACTATCCACAACTCCACCAATCTTCATATCGTCTGCAAATTTACTGACCCACCCTTCGACTCCCTCTTCCAAGTCATTAATAAAAATTACAAACAGTTAATAAAAATTACAAACAGAAATTTTGGAGTCTACTGCTCCTTGGTCAGAACTTATGTTCTAACAAAGTGTCATTGGACTCAAAATGTAAACTCTTGTTTTTCTCTTTACAGATGCTGCCAGACCTGCTGGGTTTCTCTCACACTTTCTGGTTTTGTTTCAGCTTTCCAGCATCCACATATTTTTGTTTTTATTCTAGTAAACTTTGAGAAATTGATCTACCAAGTTTAATATGGTCAAAAAATAAATAGGAAATGGGAATACTGAGAAAAGAACAAAGAACAAGATGTTCCAATGGATGTGGCATTAATTTCATAATATTGCATCATTAAAGTATGGTGCTGATTATTATTTAGAACCATATTATACAGTGCTGAAGCAAGACGATCAGCTTATCAACAGTGCATTAGCT
>NW_025211072.1:0-1603 GCF_004010195.1 Chiloscyllium plagiosum
ACTCACATGGAAAGGGATATGTAGATCTCAGTGAAGATCAGAAGGAAAACTTACCACAGGGCAAAAAGGAAACCCGAGAAGAGGGCAAAGAAGTTAATAAACTCCGCTGTTTTCATGGCAATAAATTAGGTCACAGGAAATCACTCTGTTGGTGTGCTAGAAAAAAAGACAGAGGAAGGAAAGGAGGATAAGCCTGGGAGTTTTGTTGGAGCGGTAACGGAAAGCACAGTGGAGGCGAGAAATCTGCATCAGAGTCCACAAGCTGATCGGAGATTGGTCAAGGAGGAAGTGACGAATCTGCTTACACAATATACCTGCAAAGGGAAAATCTATTCAAAGAGGCCAGACGTAGCAGGTACAGAGGATGCAATATTAAGGGACAGAGAATTCTCTCAGTCTGTGATGCTGAAAGATGAGGAGATATATACTCCGGAGGGATTATTTCCAGAAAAGGTACTATTAAAGGGAATTCATTGTGAGGCAAGTAAAAGCATATTTATGTTAAGCGAGGATAGAGTGTCCAGTGAAGTGTGGAGAAATTGTGATAGGATTACTGGACAAACTGTCAGCTCCAGGAATACAATTTGCCCTTGTAAAGTATGTAGCAGATTCACCAGTAGGAGTGCTTCCTGCTCTGGTTTAAAAGCCAGTGGAGTCACAGGCAACTGGAGCAATGCAGGAACCTTATCCTGGAATCTTTCCTGATTGTGGGGCAACAAGGTCCCAATGTCACCAGCTGAAACAGGAGAGATCAAAAATGTAAAGATAAGTAAGCTGAAGTTGCATTAAGAGAGACGTCGTTCCATCAGACAGTTGAGGCAAAACAGGAGTAAATAGGTGATCATACAAACATGTTTACTTCAGCTAAACTAATTGAGTTGCAGCAGAAAGATGAAATTTTTAAGAATTTGTATCAAAAGGGCATATACATTAGGGATTCAGAATGTATCCCTGAGTTTTATAACTTTTAAATGGTGTCTGCATGAGGAATTGGGAACATATTCAAGGAGATGAGAAATGGGCAGAAATTCATCAAATTGCATTTCCAATGGGGTACAGAAAGGAGGTGCTGCAAGTGAAGCATTAATTACGACGTGGAGGTCATTTAGGAGTGAGAAAAACACAGTCTAAGATAGAAGGCATTTTACTGGCCTGCACTGCACCAGCATGTCGTTGAATTTTGCCATACGTATAATATATGTCAGGTAATTAGAAAACCACAGGTGGTAATACAACCTGCATCTTTAATAACTATTCCTGCAGTCGAGGAACACTTTACAAGAGTTTTAATTGATTGGCTAGGTCCCCTATATCAAACAAAACAGAAAGTGAGAATCAGTAATTGTTAACAATAATGGATGTATGTACGAAATTTCTGGAGATCATTGCATTAAGCAACATCACAGCGAAAAGGAGGTGCTTCACTTGCAGCACCTCCTTTCTGTACCCCATTGGAAATGCAATTTGATGAATTTCTGCCCATTTCTCATCTCCTTGAATATGTTCCCAATTCCTCATGCAGACACCATTTAAAAGTTATAAAACTCAGGGATACATTCTGAATCCCTAATGTATATGCCCTTTTGATACAACTACTTAAAAA
>NW_025211072.1:7459-15238 GCF_004010195.1 Chiloscyllium plagiosum
CACATTTATTTTCAACAATAACATACTTTGTTTCCATTCAATTCCTCACACTAAACATAGAACACAGAAAATCACAGCGCAGGACAGGTCCTTCAGCCCTCGATGTTGGTGAGTATACTACTGTTGCAGGCAGTGTTTTCCACGCCCCTACCAGTCTCTGAGTAATGAAACTACCTCGGAAATCTGTCTATATCTATCACCCCTCAATTTAGTGCTATTCCCCCTCGTATGAGCCATTTCCATCTGAGGAAAAAGGCCCTCACTGTCTACCTTATCTAACCCTCTGATTATCTTATATGTCTCAATTAGGTCACCTCGCAACCTTCTTGTTTCTAATGAAAACAGCCTGAAGTCCCTCAACCTTTCCTCATAAGACCTTCCTTCCATAGCAGGCAATCCTAGTAAATCTTCTCTGAAATCTTTCCAAAGGTTTCACATCCTTCCTATAATACGATGACCAGAAGTGTATAGCATTCCAAGTACAGTCGCACCAGAGTTTTGGACAGCTGCAACATGACCTCGTGGCTCCAAAACCCAACCCCTCTACCAATAAAATCTTACACACCTTCTTTCCTCGACATCTTTCCTTTTCTTTCCTTGACATATCTGGGACCATTCAGAGGCCTATGGACAACACCCAACAGGGTGACCTCTCCTTTCCTGTTTCTAACCTCAGCCCATTCTACCTCAGTAGATGAGTCCTCAAATGTCCTTTTTGCCACCATAATACTGTCCTTGACTAACATCGCCACGCCTCCCCCTCTTTTACCATCGTCCCTGTTGTTACTGAAACATCTGAACCCCAGAACCTGCAAGAACCGTTCCTGTGCCTGTTCTATCCATGTCTCCGAAACGGCCACAACATCGAAGTCCCAGATACCAACCCATCCGGCAAGTTCACCCACCTTATTCCGGATGCACCTGACATTGAAACCATTTTCCTGCTTGCTGGTGCACTCTTGTGACCATGAAACCATATTTCTGACCTCACTATTCTCATCCTCCTGGACACAGTAACTACAATTTCAGTTCCCATCCCCCGGCTGAAATAGTTAAAACCCTCCCGAAGAGCAATATCAAAGTTCCCCACCAAGGTTATTGGAATCCCTCTGGTTCAGGTGTAGACCATCCTGTTTGTAGAGGTCCCATCTACCCCAAAATGAGCCCCAATTGTCTAGGCCTCCTGTATTATCCCTGTAGCGACGTGTTCAACTCCTCTCCCTATACCTCGCCTCGCCAGCATTTGGCACGGGCAGCAAACCAGAGATAACAACTCTGTTCTAGCTCCAAACTTCCACCCTAGCTCCCTGAATTTCTGCCTTAAATCCCCATCCCTTTTCCTACCCATGTCATTAGTGCCTATGTGGACCACACCTTGGGGCTGCTCCCCATCACCCTCAAGGGCCACAGTGACTTCGTGGTTAGCACTGTCACCTCACAGCACTCAGGGCCCGGGTTCGATTCCAGCTTTGGACGACGGTCTGTGTGGAGTTTGTACATTCTCTTTGTGTCTACATGGGTTTCCTCCAGGTGCTCCAATTTCCTCCCACAATTCAAACATGTGCAGGTTAGGTGAATTGGCCATGCTAATTTGGCCATAGTTTTCAGGGATGTGTAGGTTAGGTGCATTAGGATAATGAGGTAGGGGAATGGGTCTGGGTGGGTGACTCTTCAGAGGATCGGTGTGGACTTGTTGGACGGAAGGGCCTGTTCCCACTCTGTAGGAATTCTATGATTCGATGATTCCAAAAACATAATCTGAGACATCGTGAACCCTGGCACCTGGGAGGTAACACTCCAACCATGAGTCTCTCTCGTTCCCACAGAACCTCCTGCCTTTCCCCCTAACAATGGAGTCCCCAATGACTAATGCTATGCTCATCTTCCCCTTCCCTTCTGAGCAACAGGGATAGACTCTGTGTCAGAGACCTGTTCCTCATGGCTTTCCCCTGGTAAGTCCCCCCCCCCAACAGTATCCAAAATGGTCTGCTTGTTATTGAGGGGAACGGCTGCAGGGGACCCCTGCACTGCCTGCTCGTTTCCTTTCCATCCCCTGACTGTAACCCATCATCCCTTTTGTTGTACCTGAGGTATAACTCCTCTCATTAACTCCCCCGCCTCCGGAATGATCCAAAGTTCATCCAGCTCCAGCTCCAGATCCCTAAAGTGTTTTGCAAGGAGCTTCAGTTGGGTGCACTTCTTGCAGATGGAATCAGATGGATAAACCCCTCTGTTAATTTAAACCTGACACACAGAGGTGCTCACCCCTTGCTGTAACCTGGTTCAGCTTGTTTTATCACATCTTTTCCCACAATGCCTTTCTTCAACAACGAGCACTGTGACTTTACATGTGTCACTTTCCCACACTAGCATCACCCATAAATTCTCAGGCCACTCCATCTGCCTAGACAATTTTTTCAATGAAATAAATAAGGCTTCAACATCTTTCTCATTAAAATGTGGCAGAGTTTGACATATTTGTGTGTATCTCTACCTTCTCCTTTCATCTCCATCCTGTTAACTTGACTTTGCTGACTAAGTCGCAACTTCTCAAGTTCAACTCTCTGTTTGCTCAGGGAAGAACCTTCTCTCTCTTTCTTTTTCCTCTCTCTCTGTCTCTCTCTCTCTTCTCTCTCTTTCTCTCTCATGTGCTTCTTTCTCTTTTTCTTTCTCTGTCCCTTTCTTCTCTCTCTCTTTGTTTAGCTCAGAACCTTCTCTCTCTCTCTCTCTTTTCCTTTCTCTCTCTCTTTGTTTATCTTCTAACTCCATTTTGCTCAATTGTAATTGAAGTTTTTCTGATAGTACTACACTTGTCTGTTTCTCTGGCACACCTGAGTGTTTGAGTAATTCCCTTACAGTTTCAGCTTTGTTTTTGTTCTTCGTTAAACCCAATTCTAACCTCTTTTCTAATTCTAAGAGTATGGTCTTTTCTTTCTAAATTTCTTGGCCAATTTGGGAATCATTTCCAAACCCCAGAACCTCCTTAGCAGTTTTAAGAGCCATTTCTCTCACTTTTAATTTAACCAACCACAGGTAACCAAAATTAAACTAATTGTCTCACCGATGAAAGATGTAGGACAGTCATCGGCAAGTGGTTAAATCAACTGGGCTTTTATTGTATCCCAAATCTATTCAAATCTGTCCAACTCTCAGATTAGATCTATCTGAATATGTTCAGATCATGAATTGGAGACTCAAACTGCTCAAATCCTGGCGACGATCCCCTAAACTATTACGACACGGGGTAAACCCCTCTGTAAATTTAAACCTGACACACAGAGATGCTCACCCCGTGCTGTAATATCTTACATTTCAACAGGCAAAGAACCATCCCAGATTTCACTATTTAAAGTAAAAATTAACAACTTTATTCTTTAAGTTTAACAGAGAACATTAGACCACTATTTACAACTCCTTTCTCTGATAACCTATATTTTACTGCCCCCTCTACAATACTGGTCTGATAAAGAAAAGCCCCAACTAAGTTTACAAAAACAATCACATTTCAAAAGCAGTCAGCTTTGTGGATTCTCCTTTTGTAGGCTTTCCTCTGTATAGGTCTGTTTTTCTTCAGTCTTTTCCTGCACAGCGTACCTTACGGACAGGTACCTGTCAGAGAGCGATTCGATGAGCAGTCTATTCTTGTTGGGGTTCATGGCAGTGCTCCCCCGAACTGTTCAAAATGTCTGGTTTCTCCCCCAAACCATTGGATCATTTCATTGGTGTGATGTTATCAAAACACTAAATTGAAATTCGATAGGATTTTGGTATCTGGGGAAGAATTTAAACTGATTGGCCGAATTTGAAATTGTTTTTGTTCCATGACAATGCAACTGCAGCTATTTGTTTCAACCAAGTGTTACATTTTTAAATTGTTCAGGACACTCTGTGCTTTCAGTCCAGCCTTGCGAGCTTCCTCTCTCTTTTAAAGGTGCAGGACATACCTACACCTTCATAACAACGGACACTAGTGGTGTCCCTTACCTCCCACATTCTGCTGCTCTATGGTTCTGGAAACCCCCACCCCAGGGAAAAGACTTTGTCTCTTGATCCTATCCATGCCCCTCCTGATTTTATAAACCTCTATAAGGTTACCCCTCAGCCTCCGACGCTCCTGGGAAAACAACCTGAGCATATTCAACCTCTCTCTACAGCTCAAATCCTCCAACCCTGGTAACATCCTTGTAAGTCTTCACTGAACCCTTTCAAGTTTGACAATATCTTTCACAATGTCGTTCAAAGTGCTCTGCCAACTGTACCATGTGATCTTTCCAGGAATTACTAAAGATCACTACATCATCCAAATAGACTGCACAGTTTGTGAATGAAGCCACAACTCTGTTCATGAGTCTTTGGAATGTGGTGGGCACATTCTTCATTCCAAAGGGCATCACTTTAAACTGATATAGCCCATCTGGGTTACAAACACCGATATTTCTTTCACCAACTCTGATAAAGGTACCTACCAGTAACCACGCATTAAATCCAACTTGTCTCTGATACATAATCTAAGTGTGAGATCTCCAACTTTGGTCCTGTCAAATTTTCTTTAATTAATTTCAAAGGGCCTCGCACTTCATGACTGAATATTAATTCAAAGGGAGTAAACTGAATAGATTCATTTGGGGCCGTTCTAATGCAACGATACGAATGGGATACCTTTATCCCAATCATGCAGGTAATCCTGACAGTACGCTCTCAACATGGACTTCAAGGTCTGATACCACCTTTCTAAATCTCCCTGGGATTCAGGATGATATTCACTGGGATTAAAGTGCAGTATACTGAAGCTATCCATAACCTCCTTAAACAGCCCAGCAGTAAAATGTGACCCTTGGTAGGACTGAATCTCTCAGGGTAGCCCATACCGTATGAAGAAAGATACTAATTCCCCTACTACCCTTTTTGCCTTGATACTCTTTAATGAAATTGCCCCTGGAAATCTGGTAGACACATCCATTATGGTTAACATCTACTGGTTCCCACTTTTAGTTCTCGGGAGGGGACCGACACAATCGATTCTAACCCACGTGAAAGGTTCTTCAAATGTGGGAATTGGCAACAAAGGTGTTGGTTTTATTACTGCCTGTGGGTTACCTACCATTTGGCATGTATGACAGGTATGGCCAAAGTTAACCATATCCTTGTGCATTCCAGGCCTTAGCCTGAGTCTTTCGTACCCCGACATGACCCCCTAAAGGTAGTTATGTGCTACTTGTAACATCTCCTGTCTGTATACTACGGGCAATACAATGTGGTACACTTCGGCTTATTTCTCCTCTGCACTAAGCTGCCGTTTCTGCCTGAGGCTTCTATCTTTCAGATAATAACTCTTCGGAATATTCTCTGCCTCCTTTTCAGAGTACGCATCCACATATATACGTTTTATCATCTTGTCTTGCTATTGCAATCTCTTCATCTTTCAGGAGTAATCACGTCTGTCTATCCCTCTGCCTGGTCAGGTTTTTCCTGCACCATTACATCAAGCAGGGTATCCGCAAACTGAACCTCAACTCCTTCATCTTTCTCTTTACTTTTTGCTTTGTGCTGTGTTTTATGAGAGTGGGATTTGGTTACCACACAGACTGGGAAAATACCAGGATATTTCTGCTTTAACTCTTCAGTTTCTTGGTCTTCCTTGGGCTTCTCCACAACAAAGGGTGTCACTTCCAACTTGGATCCTACCAAATCATTCCCAAGAACAAACTGAATTCCTGGAATAGACACTCTGTCAATCACTCCCACTGTAACTTCCCCAACCATGGGTTGGCATTCCAACCTGATCTTACATGGGGGAACACTAAATTTCTGTCCATTTATCCCACAAATTACCACACTCTCGGGTAACAAATCAGAAAGAATGCATATTCGCTCATCCCTTATTATCAGTGACTGGTTAGACCGTGTATCTCACACAAAATTATAACTTCTTGTCCTTCTCCCCCCTGTTCTCTCAGAGTAACCTTTACCCACAAAGGTGAATTTTTTGTGGAGATAGGATACTAACCCATATCCAGTCCCTGCCTTGGCTGTGCTCTCTTCAGCTCGTCGGCTCTTATTGGGATCTCCTTTACTACCTTCACTAAGGCCACTGGCTCAGCTTCTTTACCCACATCTTTTCCCATAGTGCCTTTCTTTAATGAGCAGCACTGTGTCTGTACGTGTCCCACCTTCTGGCAGTGTAAACACCTTTTCCCAGTGACCTTCTGAACCCACTGGCACTGTCATTTTCTGTGTTCCACTCCAGTGAGGCCTTTCATCTCCTGTCCACCCTCTTGGGATTCTTTATCCTGTGGGAAAATCATACCAGTGTGTTCTCTACTCTGGGTTTCGTAGTGTAGGATCTTCTGTTCTCCCAACTTCTATCCCTCACTGGACGAAATTCTGGCCAGAAGCATGTCTTCTGCACCAACACGTACTCATCTGCTAATCCTGCAGTCGTTCTCACTTGCTGAACTTTATCTACCTCCACGTGAATTCTTACCATCTCTGGAAGCAGGGGAAGGCAAAGGCAGTCTGTACTGAACCATTTCTCTGATATCATTCTGTTTCTTTATTTGTTCCTTTCCATGAACCAGCTGATGCATTGCCGGGGAATCCAAGCCCAACCAGAGGGATTTCTGGACTCCCTCCCTGCACCCACCCAATGAGCCAGCTCCCTCTCCGATTTCAATGCTCCTTCAATCTAACTCTTCAGATAAGATATTGTCACCTGACCCAATATCACATTCAGTGAATCAACATTAACACTGTTTTATTTGTCATGATAAAGGTCTTTTTAAAATATCTTTGGGGACTGTGTTGTGGTAAAGTGCACGGTGATGGTGCGATCATGGTTAGTTGAGATGTCTTCTAAACAGGTGACCTGGGTTAGATTCCTGGCAATCTCAAATTGAGATTTTTTACGATAATCATTGGAAACCCCAAAGAAAAAAAGGAATTGGATCATTTTGAAAATACATTTGGCTTTCATTCCAAACAATAAAATGCAAAGTAGGAGTAGACAAAGGCAGACTGGATGAAACTGTTTACCTGCTGCATTCACTCACACCTACTCGCTCCCTCCCTCTGCATTCTAATCCCACTGAGATGGCTCTGGCTGTGCTCCATCCCTGGGGGAGGTATGCCCTGGGGAGAGGAACCTGGGACTTGGACAGAGAGTGGGCTCTGAGTGAGAGACCTGTGGATATTTCAAACAGGTTCTGGCAGCCATTGTCCCTTTCACCGTGTGCACTGAGCAGGTGGTGAGTATCGGTGTGTTTCTGTCTGTCTGTGTGTGAGAGTGTGGGCAGTGTTTGAATCGCAATCCCAGTTTTGATCCTTTAACCTCACCTCCTCCCAGAACCAGCCCTTCCTAACGCAAGCCCCTGGAACAGAGTCTGTCCCAAATGGGAGCGAGGAAGTGTGAGAGACCATCAAGAGAGCTCAGACCAACCGGAATGGTGAATATCACCTCTTTAATCTCGCCACATCTTTCCTTATCTCCTGGTTGTACCTGTCTGATATTTCCTCTTTTCCCTCTCTCTGTCTCTCTCTTTGCCTCTGATTCTCACTCACTGTCTGTATCATTCCATCTCTCTCTCTCTCCCTCTCAACCATTCTCACTCACATTATCTTTCTCTCTCTCTCCTGACAGACTCTCCTTTTTTTTTCTTTTTCTCTCTTCCTTCTTCCTTTGTCTCTGTTCTTTCCCACTTTCTTGCTTTCTTTCTTCTTCTCTCATTCTCTCTCTATCTTTCCCTCTCTTCTTGATTTCTGTCTTTCAATCCTGAATCTGCA
>NW_025211072.1:16870-18506 GCF_004010195.1 Chiloscyllium plagiosum
GAGGTCTTTCCGCTCTGCAACACTACCCAGGGCCCTACCAATAAGTCCTGTCCTTGGTTGTATTACCACAATTCAATACCTCACCTGTATCCAAATTAAATTCCATCTGCCATCCCTCAGCCCTTTATCCCAATTGATCAAGATCTCCTTGTAACCTCGGGTAACATTCTTCACTGTCTGTTTCACCAATTTTGGTGTCATCCACAAACTTATTAACCATGCCTCACATATTCTCATCTAAATCGTTCATTTCAATGACAAACAAAGTGGAGCCAGTACCGATCCCTGTGGAACACTGCTGGTCACAGGCCTCCAGTCTGAAAAATAATGTTCCACCATTACCTGCTGTCTTCTACCAACAAGCCAATTACATATCCAATGGGCAAGCCCACCCTGAATCCCATGTGATCTAGCTTTACTATTTAGTCTCACAGAACCTTGTCAAAGGCTTTGCTAAAGGCCAAACAAACACCATCGACCACTCTGTCCTCATTGGTTTTTGTTACTTCCAAAAAATAAACCTAACTCAGTGTGTCAGACATGATTTTCCTCACACAAAACCATACTGACCACCTCTAATCATTTCTTTCCTCTCCACCCTGTATAGATCCTATCTCTCAGAATCATCTCCAAACACGTGCCCACCACCGAAGTGAGACTCACAGGTCGATCATTCCCAGGCTTCTCCTCACATCCCTTCTTAAACAATCGCACATTCGCCACACCCCAGTCCTCCAATTCTTCACCTGTGTTTATTGATGATGCAAATATTTTTGCTAGGGGCCCTGCAATTTTCTCCCTAACTTCCCACAGTGTCCTGGGACACACTTGATCAGGTCCTGGAGGTTTACCTACTTTTATGTTTTTTAAGATCTCCAGCACTTCCTCTTCTGTACTGCAAACTTTTCCCAAAACATCAGTATTTATTTCCCTGATTTCTCTCGCCTCCAATTCCTTCCCAACAGTAAAACAGAATTATTCATTTATATCCCTCCCATTTCTTGTGGTTCAATACAAAGACAACCTCGTTGATCTTTAAAGGGTCCTATCTCTCTCCAGTTGCTCCCTCATTCTTAATGTATTTATAGAATCTCTTTAGAGTATCTTTACCTTACCTGCCAAGGCTAACTCCTATCCCCTCATTGACTTCCTCATTTCCTTCTTAAGGATGTCCCTTCACTCTTTATACTCTTCAAGACATTCTGTTCATCCGAATTGTCTGATAGTTTTTTTTTTATTCTTGACTTGAACTTCAACATCTTTATTCATCCATTGTTCGCTAGTCTTACCAGCCTTGCCTTTCACTCTAACAGGAACAGAATGTTTATGGACTCTTGTTATCACACTTTTGAAGGCCTCCCACTTGTCAGTCATCCTTTTACTTGCGAACAGAGTCAAGAGTGTGGTGCTGGAAAAGTGCAGCAAGTCAGGCAGCATCCCACGAGTAGGAAACCTGCTGTGCTTTTCTAACACCACACTCGCGACTCTGATCTCCAGCATTTGCATCCTCACTTCCTCCTAGTTCCTTTTACCTGTGACCAGTCTACTCCAATCAACTTTTGAAAGTTCTTGTTACATACTTTTAAAATTTGCCTGACTCTAATTAAGAACTTTAACTTTCATGGAAGACCTGTGC
>NW_025211072.1:19170-21620 GCF_004010195.1 Chiloscyllium plagiosum
AGCCTCATCTTCTACCTTGGGCCCCTCCAACCACACAGGATCAATGTAGATTTCCTCGGTTTCTTCATTCCCCCCACCACCTTATCCCAGATCCGACATTCGAACTTGGCACACCCCTCTTGAACTGTCCTACCTGTCCATCTTCCTTCCCACCTATCCCACTCCACCTTCCTTTCTGACCTATCACCATTACCCCTCTCCTCCATCAATCTATCACATTCCCAGCTACCTTGCCCCCAGCCCGAGATCCCTCCCATTTATCTCTCCCATGGGCCATCCCCTCATTTCTAGTGAAGAGCTACTCTCCTGCTCCTTGGATGATGCCTGACCGGCAGTGCTTTTCCAGTACCACACTTGTCGACTCTTCTCCATTCCGCAGCCAAGTTCTGTAATAGCGATGACATCCCAATCCCAAGTTCCCTTACATGCCCTGAGTCCATCAGCCTTATCAATAAGGGCTCTTGCATTGAAATAAATGCAGTTTAAGTGTTCAGAGTTTCTCTGTTCTGACTTGTTCTTGTCTGTCTTTTCTAAATATCTTGCTGTTTTCTGATTCAGAATCATTGCTATCTTTCTTTCCATTTTCAATGTTACTTAGGAAGCCCCCACCCACCTCTCTAGGTTCCTAATATTGAACTGGCAAATCTCCCCACCAGGATATTGGTCCCCTTATAGTTCAGGCAAAACCCATCCTTTTTAAATCTCTTCTGTCTGAGAAGAGATCCTAACGATCCAAGAAACGGAATCCCCGTACATTGCAGCTCCTCTTCAACCATTGATTTATCTGCCCTCTCCTCTTATTGCTTCCCTCATTAGAACTTGGCACCAGAAGTAAACTAGAGATTACTACTTTTCATATTCTGTTTATGAACCTTCTAACTAACCTCTTACGCTCACTCTGTAATGCTTTAACCCTTTCTTGAACAATGTCATTCTTAACAATATGTATAACAACTTGCGGCTTTTCACTCTCCCCTTTGACAATCTGCATCAAACATTTTGAGACATCCTTCACCCTGGCACCAGAAAAGCAATGTATATCAATGTGTACAACAACTTCCAGCTTCTCACTCTCCCCTTTGACAATCTGTTTCAACCATTTTGAGACATCCTTCACCCTGGCACCAGAAAAGCAACGTACTATCCGAGATTCACACTCACTACCGCAGAGTCTCCTGTCTGTGCCCCTCGCAGGTGAGTTCCCAAAAAATATTAATCTTTTAAATCTTGACAAACCTATTTAATATAAAATTCATTCTTAGTGCCCAAGATCTGACAACCACTCCTATTTTTCCCATTCAATGATACCCAAAACGGAATATCTGTTTGAGAGAGGAATATCCATAGGAGATTTCGAAACCACCTTCATACCCTTCCTGACGGGCAGTTATCGATCTGAATGATCCTGCTGTGATTACACACGTCAAGATCTAGTAGTCATCACACCTCAATGTCTCTTGCAGGCCATCAGTAATATTAATCCTAAAAAGTGAAAGCTCTCAGTCGCACCTTATATATAAAATTAAATACCTTTCCTTACCCAGAGATTTAAAATGAAGCATGCAAAAAAAGTAAAAACATTAAAAAGAAATCAAACACTTCACTGAATAAATGAAAAAGACAATTCCTTCTCAATAATCCACCATTCAGTTTTCACTGTCCGGATACAAAAAAAACTCTCCAGAGCCATCCATATACAGGCCTCTCCATAAGCTCCATGTATAAACAACCTGTCCCTCTTCATCTACCTTTTTAACTTCTTTTTTCTCAAAACATACCCACCACTAACAGCAGACTCACAGATGTATAGTTCCCCAGCTTTACCCTACCACCTTTCTTAAATAATAGCACGATGGTAGCCACTGTCCAGTCTTCTGGCACCTCAGCCTTGGCTGTAAATTATACGAATATCTAAATGAAAGGCCCAGCAATCTGTTCGAGGAGAAAGTGAGGGCTGCAGATGCTGGAGATCAGAGCTGAAAATGTGTTGCTGTAAAAGCGCAGCAGGTCAGGCAGCATCCAAGGAACAGGAGAATCGACGTTTCAGGCATCAGCCCTTCTTCAGGAAGGGCTCTAAAGAAGGAGGAATGTAATGGAGGAAGAGGTGGGGAGTGATGCCGGTGTAACTACGGAAGATCGACTGTTCTACATAGCCAACAAAGAGACAGGCATAGCTGGGGCCCATACGGGTGGCAATGGATGGGTATGTGAATAAGAACCATTTAGAGGATTATGGGTCTAATGCTGGCAAAGATTACTACATCAGATTGGAATATCTGGTCGGTGCAGATGAGCTGGACTGAAGGGTCTGTTTCCATGCTGTATGGCACTATGATTCCATCAGGCCTTCATTCTAGCAAGGAGTAAAGTGAAACATCAGTGAAAAGCTTCTAAAACAATTGCATATTTTTCATTCCGTTTCGGGGTTCATTACTGGACACAATACATCA
>NW_025211073.1:0-7028 GCF_004010195.1 Chiloscyllium plagiosum
ATAACTTTTAATAAATGGTTGAAACAGAGGGTTAGAACCCGCAAGTTTAAAAAAAAAAAGACGTTCAGGTAGGACAGATGTCAGGCTTTGATTCAGTCCTTATTTGAGGACAGATAAAGAGCGATGTGCTGACTCTGACTTGGAAATAGAGTTTAAAGTTGAACAGCTGGAGCGTTTCATTCAGTGTATCAATTTAAAATCGATTAAAGATTGGCTCATGACGTGTACGTTACCAACACATGGAAAAGGACGATTAAGAAGGCATGTGGGACTCTTGATTTCATCTCGGTAATGGCCGATGTCGCCCCCACAATCCCAGGCGATCCAGAAACCGCTCTATCGGCCGTGAGTAGTGTTCATGGTGCGCATGTGTGAGATGTGAGATGTCCATCGTTCTGATGGACGGGGAGACTAACCTTTGGGAATCCCTGGACGACCGGAAGGAGACTGGTCCTCCTGTCAATCAGAGCCCCCCTATTGTCTGAATGCGGAAGTTGGACCACGAGCTGCTGAAGTTGCTGTTGCTCCTCTCTCTCTCTCTCTGAAAGAAGATTGAACTTCACCCCAGACTGCAACTTCCTTCCTCTGTTTAACATCTGGGAGGACGGCACTCTTCTTTTCTCATCCTTGGGTTCAGCTGTTGGTCTGTAGGAGCTGAGGGAAAAAGAAAGTCAATCGAGGGGAAGGGACAGACTCTGGAAAAGGTTGGTCTAGATTTGTGTCTATTAATGTTTGACAGGCTTTGTTTCCTGAGCTTGACACATTTACTTGTCTGGCAAAAAAGGGTAGCCCCTTGATCCATGTTGGGGATGGAAGTAGATTATGCTGTGGGTGACTTGCTTGTAGTAGTCCAATTTAGATATGTAATCATGACACAAAAACCTTGGGTTATTGACTGTTCATTCAGGAGCTCACGGGGAGAGCCAAGTCAACCTAATGGTCACAAATCACTCTGACGAGAAAGAGAGAGTTGTGTGATTATATAGGTGACAATAATTTAACAATTAGCAAACTAAGTCACTTTGCCCAGTGATTTAGTGTCTAGACAGTGTTGGTTAGTAGCTGATAAGTATATAATAGGTCCTTGCAAAGAGAAGAATATTCCCATGCAAGGAAATAATGTGTTTAACAGGTAGCAGTACAGCTGCCACGCCGACTGTCTCTGATGAGCCTGAAAAAGGCAATCTTATCCTGAAAACAAGCTTCAGCAAGCAGGCACTAAGCTGAGCTTGAAAATGGTTTCTAGGTTTTTAATATGTGACAAAATGGCTGACCAGAATGTAATAATTCTCCCACAATTCCTTTTTCACCAAATCAGGAGGGCAGTTCAGAGGAACTGGCAAAAGGAGGGACGTAGCAGACCCAGTGGTGTGTGTTGGTGGTGGGGGTTTAGAGTCGCCTCGGTAACTGTCATAGTCAGGGTCACCAGGATCGAGAGAGTCAGAGTCAGTGAAACCATCCATTGGTGGGGGAATGTCAGAAAAGGGAAGCAGCACAAGTTGGAAAGATGCTGGGATATTCAGCATCAGAAGACAGCTGAAATGGGCACAGCACTGTTTCTGGAAAATAATGCTAAGTGCTCGCAGAACAAAACCAGCAATGAGAAGCACAAGACCCTGGAGGAGGGCAGAAGCCCAAGAGCCAAGCAGCCACCCATCCATGTCCAAAGGTCCCAACGGGGAGTAGTGTCATGGAGGGAGGAGGCTGCCTTGTGAATGTGGGCGGCCATGATAGTAATGTTCTCACTGGAGTCAGGGATGCAGGCACAGCAGTCAGAGCTGATAAGGGTACAAGTGCCTCCATTCTCGGCTAACAGGTAGTCGTCAATAATGGCACTCGGCCACCACTCCTTCAATCCCCCTGCAATGGCACGTGAACTGGCTGGTGCCTCTGCAGGTGGGAGGAGTGGGTGAAACACTTCCCACACTCTGAGCAGCTGAAGGGCCTCTCCCCAGTGAGGACTCGCTGGTGGGTCAGCAGGGAGGAGGAATCGCTGAAGGTCTTCCCACAATCGGGGCAGCTGAAGGGCCTCTCCCCTGTGTGGACGAACCGGTGCCTCAGGAGGAATCACTGAAGGCCTTCCCACAGATGGGGGCAGGAGAATGGCCTCTCCCCAGTGTGGCTGTGCCAATGAGTCTACAGGGCAGACGGGGCATGAAAGCCTTTCCCACAGTTGCCACACTTCCACGGTTTCTCCAGGGGGCGGGATTCCTCAGGTTTCTCCATGGCCGTAGCTTCAGCTGCAAACAATCGTGTGTACAGCTCCTCCCTGGTGTTAATTCCTCTTCCCAGGCCGTATAGCTGTTTCAGGCTCCACACACAGTGCGCTGCAACAGTAGGGTCTCATCCAGTCCCACTGATGCTGAAAATGTACTGAAATAGGAACCAAAAAGCTTTCTCCTTCTCACAGAATCATGGTTGAAAATTGTTGCGGTCCCGATGGATTGAGTGACTGTCAGACATTGACGTCAAAGTGAGGACTGCAGACGCTAGACAGTGAGTGTCGAGAAGTGCAGCACTGGAAGAACACAGCAGGTCAGGCAACATCAGAGCAGCAGGAGAGTCTGTTTTGGGCATAAGGCCTTCAGCTGTTCATTTTGAAACTTCAGATCTCAAATACTCTGTAAAAAGAGATTACAAAAGTCATCACTGTCAGTCCAGGGTAGAAATTCAGAACAGTTAATTCTCCTTTCTGCAAAATGTTCTTTTCTTTTGTTTCTAGATTAGATTCCCTACACAGTGTGGAAACAGACCCTTCAGCCCAACAAGTTCATACTGACCCACCAAGAACCATTTCCCTCTGACGAATGGACCTAATACTACGGGCAATTTAGCATGGCCAATTCACCTAACCTGCATGTCTTTGGACTGTGGGAGAAAACCGGAGCACCCAGAAAAAACCCACGCAGACACTGGGAGAATGTGCAAACTCCACACAGACAGTCGCCCAAGACTGGAAACGAACCCAGGTTCCTGGCGCTGGGAGGCAGCAGTGCTAATCACTGAGCTACAGTACCGTCCCCTCCACAAATTTGAAAACCCTATGCCACTTACTCTCTTCCCCCTCTGCCAGGGTTGGGGGATCTGAGCTACTGGGAGAGGCTGAACAGGCTGGGGCTGTTTTCCCTGGAGCGTCGGAGGCTGAGGGGTGACCTTATTAGAGGTTTACAAAATTATGAAGGGCAGGGATAGGATAAATAGACAAAGTCTTTTCCCTGGGGTTAGGGAGTCCAGAACTAGAACGCATAGGTTTAGGATAAAAAAGTTGTGAGCGCTCTCTTGATGTGTGGTTTGGAATTCTCAAAAGGCAAAGTGTGGGAGTGTTCAAGGAAAGAGACATCATAACCTAAATACCAGCTGCCAGTCCAGGAGGTAGGCAGCCAGGAGTAGGCCATATGACCACAAAAGAAATCAGTGCCATTGAAGGGCAACAGATTATTGCATTGGGCTCCTGTCCAAAACGTGGGAAACGAGGAATTGATGGCGGTCTTGTTGGGAACCTTGAGGTTAGATATGCTCCTGTCCAAAATGGACCGGTGAGCAGTTGAAGTAATGAGCAAGGAGTGCAGACACTTACTGAAACCAGCCTGCCATCCTGAGGGATGCTTGCTCTTGATGCAAATATTCCTAGAGGTGGAGCCGTGGCCGAGAGATTGATGAGGAATGGGGAGGGGGATGTATGGGATGATTGTATTGAGGCGGGATCCAACATTTAAATGTGTCCATCTTATATCCGCTAATCACCAAGGTTATCTCTGGAAGTGTTTGGACGCCCACCAACTTAAGGAAACCAGGGGGTGTGACAGCAGCAGAACGACCCTGATGCAGCCACCATTCAGCAGTGTCAGATTCATTAAAAGGTATGGATCTCAGGGGGATCCATCCCTTGGAATGGATGGGAATATGGGCACAAACCCAGCAGCTGGAGCGATTGTCCTTTTCTGCATAAAGTTATGTCCTGTAAAGAAAAGTATTAAATTGTAATTCCCGTTTACTACAGGTTATCAGGCTATCCGTTGTGTCCCAATCAAACATAGTCAGTGAAAGAAAGATAAGGAAGAGTGCAGTGAAAGGCAGAACGATCAGGCTGAGCCATTCATGGATGAAGGCTGAAGATGTCTCTCTGACGGGGTCTTCTGGTGTTTCTGCAGGTGGTGGCACTCTTTTCCACTGCGTTCTGTGCGTCCATGCGGCCTCCCCTTGACTGTGACTGCTGTATGGGTTACCAGCAGGACTAGGAATGGGCCTTTCCATCTTGGCTCCAATATCCCTCTGCCCTAATTCTTCGGCTTGGCGTACCCGTGACTGTAAACTTTGAAGGGTTTTGGTTAACTGATGCAAATATTTCCCATTTGTCCACCACTACAGTGTCAGCTGTTTCAGTCATTGAGGTGGTTTTGATTCATCTCCTAAATACATCTACTCTTACTAGATAATATTCATAACAATACGTGAGGTGATTCTATAAAAGCAAGTTATAGACAAGTAAAAAGGCCGACCAGGTAAGGAGTTGGTTAACAAACAATCACAGGGCATCCCTCTTGGAGCATGCATCTTGTTTGTTTACAAATTAAACACGCTTCAGCTCTTTTCCTCACTGCTTTCTGAACATCTGTGTGCCTCCATGTTTGTAACAGAGTATTAACCATTCCCTCCCTGCCCAAGTGTGTACAATTATGCTCATAATCAACTGAAATAGGCAGCAGCAAAGAATGAACACAAAGCAGGCCAGCAGGGGCCACCCACGTTTCGGTTTGAGTATTGAGGGAGAACCCTATTTGAGGCCATAGTTTGTGCTGTTCAGCAGGGGGCCTCCCCTGTGATTTCAGTGCCATAGCCAGGCCTGGCGTACCTGTCCCCATATTGTCTCTATCCGGTTTTGCTGGGGACCCAATGGGACCAGAAGTTTGGGGTGTCAGGCTGCCTGCTTGGCAGCAGCATCCATCTGCTCATTCCTTTGGAGACTGTATCCATTGCCTCAGCATGAGCCGAACATCTTGATAGCTGCCAGATTGCTTGGACAAAATGGCATTACTATTCGTCTGCCCCGTGGGGGTTACAAATCCTCTATGTTCCCACAAGTCTCTGTAACCATGGGTCACACCAAAAGCACAGTGAGAGTTGAAGATCTGAACCCCTGGGAGGGCTCTCTCAGCTCTACAATCGGTCAAATGAACATGAGGAGTATGGTCTGCTTCAGCAAGGTTTCATACTTTAAGTGGTAAAGCAACACAGACGTTGAAAGTTTTTGTGTTCCTTGGAGAAAATGCGTGATTAACTTGGAACCAAACGCAATTTCAAATGTTTCTTCAGAGACAGTACAGCCTTAATTACAGAATAAATCCAATAAAATGTAATAAAATTACATAATGGACCACAGGCCAATGATGTTTCCTAGGAAACAAAGTTGTTTCACATGCATTATCTCCTCATACTTGTGCTTCAAGGTTAGCTAGGATGGTCAGTCATATCCTTTCGAGCTTAATTAGATCCATACGATGAAGAAGGCATTGTGTGGTTAATCTGTAATTCAGTTAGCTCAGGAATGCAGTTTTTAGCCATTTTAAACACAGTGTTAATTTGCAGCCTGAAGCCATTTTGTCATTTTAATTTATATTGAGATGCCATTTTGTGGTTCATAAAAGCTTACTCACACTTGTTGCTCCTGACAACAGCCTAAATCCAGATTTTAGATCCTCATCTGGTGTGGACCTATTCCATCACTCGAAAGAAAACAACATTTACAATTTAAGGCCATACATGCTATTCTGCTAAGTTACTCCAGTTTTATTTTTGTTTAAAAATGTGAAAACTTCGCGAACAGTTCTTCCAGTTAATCGCTGGATATTCAGATTTCTCTTCAAAATTAAAGGTCATTCCAAAACTGGGTGCCATTGTGGGACTTTGAATCTGTAGTGTGTGCATGGTAAAGTTTTAATGAACAATACTTCAACGTGAATGTTATCGTGTTAAGTATGAAGACTTTCTGGAGAGGAAAGATTTGCCCTTGTGTGTTTTGCATCACTTAACCAAGGTCAGTTCAATAGAATAAGCAGACAGGTTGATGCTAGAGTTGAGAGCTGGGGCAAAACATCAGAAATAATACAGGCAGGAGCACAGCAATTAGGGTAAGAAAGTTAGCAAAAAATATAAAAATAGGTAGGAAAGTTTCATCAGCTTTTCTTAAAAAAGTTAACAAATTGTGTTAGTTTTGCAGAAAATTAGTCTGGGGATTCAATAACAGAGGCTAAACAGATGGCAGATGAATTGAAAAGAGCTTGAATCTGTCTTCACTAGAGACATACAAGTAACACGCTAGAACTAGCTGTATATCAGGAATTGAAAGGGAAGGAGGACCTGAAGAAAATTACAATTACCAGGGAAGTATTACTGAGTAAACTGTGGAACTACGAGTTGACAAGTCCTGGGTATCTGAAGGACTTCATCCCAGACTCTTAAAGAAAAACTGACTAGTGAAATAGTTAATGCATTGGTTTTAATTTTCCAAACCTCATTAGTCTCAGGGAAGGTTTCTTAAGATTGGTAAACTCTTCTTCAAAAAGGGAGATAGAGAACAGGAAACTGCAGACCGTTTACCTTAAGATATGTCATAGAGAAAATGTTCAAAGCTATTATTAAAGATGTTATGACAGGGCACTTGTATAAGTTCAAAGTAATCAGGCAGCGTGAATGTGTTTTTGTCAATGGGAAATAATGTTATAGAGGCATAGAGATGTACGGCATGGAAACAGACCCTTCGGTCCAACCTGTCCATGCCAGCCAGATATCCCAAGCCAATCTAGTCCCACCTGCCAGCACCCGGCCCATATCCCTCCAAACCCTTCCTATTCAAATACCCATCCAAATGCCTCTTAAATGTTGTAATTGTACCAGCCTCCACCACATCCTCTGGCAGCTCATTCCATACACGTACCACCCTCTGCGTGAAAAAGTTGCCCCTTAGGTCTCTTTTCTATCTTTCCCCTCTCACCCGAAACCTATGCCCTCTAGTTCTGGACTCCCCGACC
>NW_025211073.1:8540-16666 GCF_004010195.1 Chiloscyllium plagiosum
ACCACCACCCTCTGTCTTCTATCTTTGAGCCAGTTCTGTATCCAAATGGCTAGTTCTCCCTGTATTCCATGAGATCTAACCTTGCTAATCAGTCTCCCATGGGGAACCTTGTCGAACGCCTTACTGAAGTCCATATAGATCACATCTACTGCTCTGCCCTCATAAATCTTCTTTGTTACTTCATCAAAAAACTCAAACAAGTTTGTGAGACATGATTTCCCACGCACAAAGCCATGTTGACTATCTCGAATTAGTCCTTGCCTTTCCAAATATATGTACATTCTGTCCCTCAAGATTCCCTCCAACAACTTGCCCACCACCGAGGTCAGGCTCACTGGTCTATAGTTCCCTGGCTTGTCCTTACCACCCTTCTTAAATAGTGGCACCACGTTTGCCAACCTCCAATCTTCCGGCACCTCACCAGTGACTATCAATGATACAAATATCTCAGCAAGAGGCCCAGCAATCACTTCTCCAGCTTCCCACAGAGTTCTACGGTACACTTGATCAGTTCCTGGGGATTTATCCACCTTTAACCGTTTCAAGACATCCATCACTTCCTCCTCTGTAATCTGGAAGATGTCACCATCTATTTCCCTACAGTCTATACTTCCATATCCTTTTCCACAGTAAATACTGATTGTAATAACTTTTTTGAAGAACGGCCTCTCCGCACTGCGACTGAGCTGATGAATCTCCAGTGCCCACAGGGAATGGAATCCCTCCCCTCAGTCCCCACATTTCCACAACTTCTCCGCAGTTCTGGTGTCCTTTTGGCTCTGTGTTTCCGATGAACAATTGAAAGTGTGATCACACTAATAACTTTTTTGAAGAACGGCCTCTCCGAACTGCGACTGAGCTGATGAATCTCCAGTGCCCCTTCCCTCAGTCCCCACATTTCCACAACTTCTCCGCAGTTCTGGTGACTTTTTGGCTCTGTGTTTCCGATGAACAATTGAAAGTGGGATCACACTCGGGAAACGTGTACAGTCACCCCGCTGCTACGAATAGTGTAATGTTTCTTTAGTTTGTGTAACTGGCTATAGCTCCTTCCCACAGTCAGCTCACTGGGGCACACTCTCTCTCAACAAGGGGAAAAAACATATAAAAGTTGAGCAACGAGACAAAATGCAAAAGCAATGAAATGTCGAACCACATCGGGAAAATAATTGTGGCTCTGCCTTTTTTTTTCGTTTTGGCGTTTGGATACTTAAAATCTGTCAGGAACACCAGCATCCGCGTAGCGCATACCGCGCATGTTTGCCGGTGTCAGCAAAGCAGTAGCATGTCCACCAGTGTCAGCAAAACACTGAGCATGCTCATTGCTGTCCACAGAAAAAGGAGCGCGACCTTTTCTTGATGGGCCAATAGAGAGCCCTGGAGGACCGGAAGGAGTCTGGTCCTCCTGCCATTCAGAGTCACCCCATCGTCTGAATGCGGGCGTTGGACCATGAGCTTCTGAAGTTGCCATTCCTGCTCCTGTCTGTGAATGAAGATTAAGCTTCACCCAGACTGTAAATTCTTTCCTCTGTCCAACTTCTGTGAGTACGGCACTCTGTTTTCTCACCCCTTTTGCCATTTCGTTTTCATTGTGTCGTGCAATTGTTGACTTGCAGCAATCGAAAGAAAAGGAAGTGAATCCGGGAGGGACAGACTCTGGAAACGTTTGTGCAGATGTGTCTCAATTGGCATAATAGACAGGCAGGAGGCTGGACGAACAGGAGATGGAGAAGTTGACGTTTCGGATGTAACTCTTCGGGACTGGGGATGGGTGTAGGGGGAGATGCAGATAATGGGGGTGCAAAGGGCAGGGGGGTGAAGGATAGGTGAAGACAGGCTGAGGGTACGATCTGGTTGGTCAGTAGGAAGAAGGAATCTGGTTGGTGGCAGGGAGCAGTGGAAATGAAGGGTTGGTGCTGAGAAGGGAGGTTATTTGAAACTGGATAACTCAATATTGAGTCCTCTGGGTTGAAGGCTGTCCAGGCGGAAGGTGAGGTGGTGTTCCTCTAACTTGTGGTTTGGTTCGTTGTGGCAATGGAGGTGGCAAAGATGGTCACGTCAGAAAGGGAGTGGGAAGGGGAATTAAAATAGGTGGTGACTGGGAGGTTCGGTCAGCCACTGTGGACCTAGCTGCGATGCTCGGCGAGCTGTTCCCCAAGTTTATGCTCGGTCTATCCAATGTAGAGAAGACCACAATTGGCAAACATGTGGCAAATGCGCAACCACAATGTGAAGTTATAGCCTTTGCTGTGGAAAAAAAAATCAGAAAGGAGGTGTATTGTTTTAAATAGTGATACATTGGGATGTGGAGAAAGTGAGAATTGCAGATACTGGAGATCAGCGTCAAAAAGTGTGGCCCTGGAAACTCTCAGTAGGTCAAGCAGCACCCAAGGAGCAGGAGAGTTGATGTTTCTGGCACGGGTCCTTCATCAGGAATGAGAAAATGAGTTCAGAAATGCGGCTGTCTTCCTGTAGTTAGGGGCTCATTGAACATATTCAAGGCTGAGTTCATCTGATATTTGAACAACAAAGAAGTGGAAGTTTATGGGGGAAGGCATGATTTTTTAAAACCAGTATAGAACACTTACTGAATCATACAGCACAGAAACAGACCCTCCAGTCCAACTGGTCCGTGCTGACTATATTCACGAACCTAACAAGTCCTGCCTGCCAGTGTTTGGCCCATGTCTCTCTCAACCTTGCCTGTACATGTACTTATCCAAATGTCTTTTCAGTCAATCGAAAGCCTACCCACAATCTCCCAGCCTGTCAACCATCCAGACACATAGTGTAGCCATAGCAGGGAATCAAAGAAGAAAAATGAAACAAAATTAGAATAAAATAAATGCTTAATGTTTGTTCATTAGGAAGTAAACCAGAAATAGGGGTCTCCCAGGATTCTGATGTCCCCTACATGAGGAATTCTGTCTCCCTTAGATGTAACTGTTAGTACTGTTGGGGCAAAGTAACTCGTGTGCCAAATCATTTAAAGCAAAGTAGTCAGGAGAGGAGACTTTGAGCAATTAACTAGCTTTATTCATTGCCATGGGGAAGACCTATTTGGAATACGTTGACTTTGTGTTGAACAATGAAATACAGAATGCTACAAGTTTTATGGTAAAACCCAAGCCTACTGTCCATTAATTATGCAATGGAGGGGCAGTTGTAAGGTTCACATTTCTTAATGTCTGCAAAACTGAATGTTATCTTCTACTGCAGATTTAGCTCGGCTCGAATTACCGATAAGGAACAGAGAGAAACAATCCATCATTCTATGGAGCAGCACAGTATAATGGTCTGAGGAGCAGAGACAGCCTGCAGCTGCAAGGTCAGGCTATCAAAACAGATTTCCTTAGCCAGGGCTCAGACAGCATTCTGTTTGCAGGCTACATTTTACTGCAAACATTGCTTTGTGACAAAATGACTTCCACGCAGTTTTGTGTCAATTTTGGTCAAATTCTCCCACAATCCCTCCATTTTTTTATTAAAAAGAAGAGATTGGGGGTGTCAGCAAAAAGGGAATTTTCCCCAGAGCCAGGGGGATTGTCAGGGGGTGGTGGTTGGAGATCAGACAGATAGTCCTCTGATTCAGTAAGGACAGGGGCAGAAGGCTCCAGGGATTGGGAATCATCATCAGGAAGGGGAAATCTCGGCATCTGAGAGATCGCTGGAGAGGAGGGCCACAACAGTGAACTGAGCCGTCCACAGGATTGTCTGCGGGGTGACTTTGATTTTCAGTCGAGCAGTTCCAAAGGCAGGTGAAAAGAAAGCTGCAAGTCGGTCAAATTCTATAAGGGCTCGCTTGGTGCGAGTTTGGGATAGATGGGGATATGGGCACATACCCAGATAGAGTGGTTGACCTTCTGTGTAGAAAGAAAAATATTAAACTGTAATTCCCGTTTACTGGAGGTTATCAGGTCCAATCAAATGTAGTTCATGAAAGAAAGGTAAGAAAGAATGCAGTGAGAGGCAGAATGATCAGGCTGAGCCATTCACTGATGAAGGCTGAAGATCTGTCTTCTGTGTTCCTCCAGGAGGTGGCGCTCTTTTGCATTTTGTTGTGTGTGTCCATGCAGCCTCCTTTGACCTTGACTGCTGACCGGGTGACCAACAGGACTAGGAATGGGCCCTTCCATCTCGGCTCCAATATGCCCGGTAGTAATTCTTAGGCTTGGCGTACCTGTGAATGCAAACTTTGAAGAGTTTTGGTTAACTGATGCAAATATTTCGCATTTGTCCAACACTAGAGTGGCAGCTGTTTCAATCATTGGGATGGTTTTGATTCATCTACTAAATACATCTACTCTTATTAGACAATATTCATAACAACGTACGCAACGTAATTCTATAAGAGCAAGTTGTAGACAGGTAAAAAGGCCCACTAGGCAAGGAAGTGGTTAACAAATTCAAGGCAGCCCTCTTACAGCATGCATATTGTTTATTTACAAATTAAACACTCTTCAGCTCTTTTCCTCGCTGCTTTCTGAAAATCTGGATGCCACCAAATTTGTAACAGAGTATTATCCATTCCCTCCCTGCCCAAGTGTGTACAATATTGCGTATAATCAAATGAAATACACAGCAGCAAAGAAGGAACACAAACCAGTCCATCAGGGGTCACCCACATTTTGGTTTGGGTGTGGAGGGAGTACCCTATTTGAGGCCATATTTTGTGCTCTTCTTCAGGGGCATCCCCTGTGATTTCAGCACCATACCCAGGCCAATGTGCATTCAAACCAGATTACAAAGTGTTAACCTTTATACAACCTGGAAAATGTCGGCACTGAATTGAAAAATGTGGTGCTGGAAAAACACAGCAGGCCAGGCAGCATCCGAGGAGCAGGCGAATTGACGTTTCAGGCATAAATCCGTCTTCAGGCCCGAAACGTCGATTCTCCTGCTCTTGGGATGCTGCCTGGCATGCTGTGTTTTTCCAGCACCACATTTTTCAACTCTGGTCTCCAGCACCTGCAGTCCTCGCTTTCTCCTCGGTGTCGGCACTGAGTCAGTCTCTCCCTGTCTGTCTCTCTCTCTATGCCTGTCGATGCGCCTCTCAATTTTTGTGCTTGTCTGCGTCTCTCTGTCTCTCTCTCTTCCTGCCTGCGCGTCTCTCTCTCTCTGTTTGCCTGTTCCTCTCTCTGCATACATGTCTCTCTCTGCAATATTTTCCAACTTTCTTCGAATCTCAGTTTGTCAGTTTTTGTTTATTCCTTCCTTCCAAGGGTAATGAGACACTCTCATTCCAGAACAGTCCAAGTTCGGGAGTTGAGCCTCATAAATCCTGGCTGTGACACATTGCTGCCTAACCAAGTGTGCAAACTCTAAATACCCGTCAGCTGTTCCATTTGCAAATCGAACACTGTTTTCAAGGCAAGTTGTTAGTGTCTCTGCATTAGTCCACAACCCAGGGGAAATACAACAGAGTCTTTAATAGTTGCCCACTGCATTCTGTATGCCACATTTATTCAAGTCTGGACGTCCTGAAGCAAGCAATTATACTTATTGCAGAATTTTACACGCCAATTAAAACTAATGTTGGGCATTTGAATGGATCGGTGGCATTTTGAAGCCTGCCGCAGACCTCAGTGTGGGTCCAGGTCTTATCAAAGAGGGTTTCACCAGCTATAACCCTGGGGCAAGCAAATTTTTTATTACTATTTTTTTAAAGCACAAGCTGCTCTCAGCAGCATTACGTCAGGACACTCTCACTAGTATCTTGTGGCTGAGTAGCGAGAATTGTATCACCATTTTTGTCCCTGGCCAGCATTCCTTTTTATTTGGACACAACAAAGCAGCAACCACCCTCTATATTTCATCTCTCAAAGGATATCAGCCAGTGACCTGGCAGGACCAGGGTATCTCCTGCCTGACTCGCCAACTGTGGGGGATGGAAATAAAGTCCCATGTCAGGAAAGAATTTGTTTATCAGGGAGCAGTACAGCTGCAAGGCCAACCGTCTCTGCTGAGCCTGGGAAACACAATCTTAGCCTAGGAAACATATAACTTTTAGCAAGCAAGCACTAAGATGAGATTCAAAATGGTTTCCAGGCTTTAATATGTGACAAAATGGCTGACCCAAATCTCACAATTCTCCCACATCACCACAAGGAATAAAACAATGAAAATGCAACAAAATTAGAAATAAATAGACGATCGAGCGTAATGTTTGTTCATTAGGAAGTAAACAAGAAATAGGGGTCTCCCAGGATTCTTATCATGCTCTACTTGAAGAATTCTCTCTCTCTTACATCTGACTATTAGTACCCAGCTAAGATTTACTACAATATTTACATCAATAGAAATAAAGCACCTGTTATCAAATAGACATAAAGGCATCCAACACTGATGTAGACTTTTTTGGTTTCAGTTCTTTCATATGTAAATCACAATTTTTTTTAAAAGTTAAATTCTCATGTGAACTTTAGCAATTGGTGTCGTGTCAGCCCAGATAATGTATTGAAGGTGTGAGCTCCCCTGTGTGAGACTGTCTGTGCCACAATGGTTAAACTGATTTACAGAATCTTACATGGATTCATGCAGTTTTGAGTAAAGATGTAATTCTGCAAGTACAAATTCACCCAACAAACGTGTGCGTGTTTGGGGAGGTATATTTGCAGATACATTGTGCATTTTTTAAACAAAATAAAATCTGCAGACAGTCCAATACATATAATAGTTTGTAAATTTCACTTTGGGAAATAGAATCAGTCTGACTCAAGATTGGGATACAGGCGGATTCTGACCTCACACCTTTAATGCATTGTCTGAGCTGAGATGTCACCTTTTGCTATAAAACCTTGTTATCTCGTGAAGGGGACATACAAGAAGTTCTGGGGTTTACTTTGGAATAATACCTGCAACCCATTCTAAAAGGTGAAAGATTTAACAATCCAGGTTTGTTCAATATATCATTTCAGTGGCAGGATGCCTTAATGTTTTGCTATAAATTCTATATGATCTTATTCTCCACAACCACCTGATGAAGAAGCAGCACTCCAAACGTTACTGCTTCCAAAGGAGCCTGTTGGACTACAGCCTGGAGTTGAGATTTAAACTTTGTCCAGATTAAAGTGGATTGGCCATGCTAAATTACCCATAGTGCACAGGGAGTGCAGGTTAGGGTGGATTGGCCATGCTAAATTACCCATAGTGCCCAGGGATGTGCAGGTTAGGGTGGATTGGCTATACTAAATCATGCGTAATGTCCAGCGATATGCAGCTAAGGTGCGTTACTCAGGGTTAACTGTAGAGCAGTGGGGGTAGGGGAATGGATGTGGGTGCGTTACCCTTGGGAGGGTCGGTGTGGACACATCGGACCGAGTGGCCTGCTTCCCACACTGTGGGGATTCTCTGAAATGATGGGGTATTCCCCTCCCCTTGTGCTGCCGGGCACCGCATGCGCAGTGCGTGGGCCGCTCTCGGTCTCGTCCCGCCGCCTTCACCGTCATTTTGCTCCGCTTTTCGCCCCGCCCCTCGTTCCTTTATTGACGTCACAAGGCGGAAGTGGCCCTGTCAGTTTCATAATGAATCCCCCTCCCTCTGGACAACTCTTCATCCTGGGAGGGAGACAGAGATAAAAGGAGGGGAAATTGGTCACTTGTAGCAACTGGAGTGAATCCAGGGAGGGAGCAGACTCAGGTATGTGCCTTAATTATCCGGGTGAGGAGGAACTGAAGAATCGACGTTGGGAAGGCGGAGGGCAGATAGCTTTTCTGTTTTTATGTTTAAAATGCACCCGATTCCCACAAGTAACTGCAGCAGGTACAAGTACAGCACATGCAATATTCCTCATTGCAGCTTGAAGCCGGTTTTGCATCCTCTGTTCTTCCTGCGCCTTGGCTCCAGCACATTCGGCTTCCTTCCCTCATTCCCATCCCCCGCCCTGATGTCCAAGCTGACCCGCAAAAGTTCGGTTTGTCCCTCCATTCTTTCCCGGTTGTCTTTTGTGGGTTTTGAAAACTTTCCCAATCCTCTGATTATACGAGCTGGGAAGTTATGTTGAAGCTGCACCAGACATTGGTTAGGCCACTTTTGGAATATTGCATGTACTTCTCGTCTCTCTGCTAGTGGAAGGATGTTGCAAAACTTGAAAAGGTTCTGAAAAGATTGACAAAGATGTTGTCAGG
>NW_025211073.1:17361-21637 GCF_004010195.1 Chiloscyllium plagiosum
AGAGGCCTGGAACATTCAAGTTCCTTTCCATATATGGAGTTGATTTTCTCATTTTCTTGGCTGCTGATATGGTAGTTTAACTGGCCTTGTAAGTCTGCTGTTAGGTCGGTTTGCCTTTACATTTTTGTTTGTTTGCAATACCCTTAGTTCCAGTCAGACCCTTACTTCTCTGTTCCCCTATGCCTTTATAGATTTCACAATGGATGTTAATTTTCCATTTCATGACAACAATGACATGAAAATATACCGAGCCAGATAGCTATACATCAGACTGCTTAGGGAGCACCAGGCCTTTCCTCCAACATCATCTACCTGTAACACAGCTTTCTGGTATTATCGCCACTTGCTCTGGTGTGCCCTGTACATAGGAGAAAGTGAGGACTGCAGATGCTGGAGAAGGGCTCATGCCCAAAACGTCGATTCTCCTGCTCCTTGGATGCTGCCTGACTTGCTGCTCTGTACATAGCCCATTTTCACACATCACACACTTCAGCGTTACTGTATGGTGGGATCCACGCAATCAGGTCTTCCTGCGGTGGAACCTCTGGTCGTTTTACCACTTGGTATCCTGCTGCACTCCTAAGCAAACGCCATAGGCAGGTACACAAGCAGGGTCCTAATACAAAGCACTATCAGTATGACCAGCCCTACAACTAGTAGAACGTGTAGGATCCAATACCCCCAAGCTCCCCAAAGGGCGGTAAGCCATTGGAACCAAGAGTCATATGCTGGGGGAGACAGTCTTACTGCCGCCTTCATATAATTTATCACACTAGTGATATTCTGGGACTCATCGGAATATTAAAACAGCAGGAGGTACATAACAATTTGCAGACGCCCCCTCTCTCTGCCATCAGTATGATTAGTACTAATCGATTTTGTATCGCTGCTTCCCTTACTACTGCTAATTCAGTAATGGTGAGTGCTAGACCTTCCTCCGTCTCATTTGCTAATAGTAATATACTATATGCCACGCCATTAATCTTGTTTATTGCCAATGTTGTCCCAGCTCCCAAGACAATAGACCATCCAATGTTCGCTCCTGGTGTAGTCCAGGGGTCTGCGAGTGTGTCCCCCTTCCAATGCAGTGGCATGTCCCTTCGGGTTTGCCCATAACTAGCTTTTGGGACGAACACTGTACCATGGGGTAGCAGCACCCTTTCCATCCTGGAGGAAGGTGGTGGTACCCTCTCTCTCCACAGGCCCATATTATACCCGCCATCATGGTCTGATTACTGATTAAAGGAACAAGTCATGTTGATCGTACCATTTGCGTAGGTTGCTGAGCAATATTCGTTGTTCAAGTACAATGTCATCATACATTGGGAGATCCCCAAATGGAGTCTCCCCTGATTTGTGCAAATACATGTTTCTCCCCTGCCTTCCACTATATGGAAGGCTGTGGTTGGGAGCGTGTCAGCCTTGGGACTGCAGTTAGCCTTGCGTTCAGGTGCTGGCGCGAGTTTTGCCCTTATTGCTCCCCCTATCAGGGTCAGGGTAGTCGCTGCCCGCAGAAGCAGGCAGCTAGCATTTCTTGCCGGGCTCTATTATTGGTTCGGCAGTCCACCATTGGGCTGTGTGCAAACATATCCAACAAGGGTAGCCAACCTCTAATCTCCGGTGTTGTATTTGGGCCAAGGCACAAGCTCTGTTCCCTTCACATCTAGCGATTGGCCTTCGCACCTCCCAACCTACTGGCGTTGCATTTACACCATTTATCTCATGGAGGGCCAATTCCACTACCGAGTTAGACTCGCTCCTGAGCCCCAACTGACTCCCTCTAGGTTCTGGTGTGACATTAATGCCCTTTGCCCTGCTTGGGGTTATGTCCATGATTTGGTTTGTTTAGTTGCCGTGCCCTGGTGCTACTATCTTCTGTCGGACCTTCTGCCGAGTTGGGGGGAGGGGAGAAGTGTACCACTATATTCACCTTTCCATAAATGTTGGAGAAGGGTCTATCTATTCCACACCACCAGACACCCTCATCATTCTTGAGTCTTGGTATTATTACCCGTGTCTTGGGACCTCCTTCCTTGATAATAGAATACCCATTTCCCGTGTCAGGTGTCCCTGTAGCCGTGTTGGCCACTATTAAGTGCCAGTCACTGGGACACACGGATCCCTGCATAAATATTTATCATCCCATTTATAGTCATCCTGGTTACTAAACAGCCATGGGTCGCATTTAAAGGTCCCCTTAGCACCCTCGGTTACGATTACTGTCTGCAGCTGTATCTCAGATGCCCCTGCCCTTGGGAATAGTCCTGCCAGGGCGCTTACTGATAATGTGAGCTGGGGCAGCCCCAAATTTATATGAGGCATCTAGCAACCTTACAATCCCCATGTATATAAGTCCAATCTGGTTATCGGAGTTTCACAGTTTGCACTTATTTGGTTCCGGTGCTGTCTGATGTCTCCTCAGGTCCAGCTACACATTTGCAATGGCTGGCGTGTATCCATGTGGTTCTTTCGGTGATCTTAACAGCTGTCTGTGTTGTAAGGAGCACTTGAAATGGCCCCAGCTGCCTCTTTGCCTTCCAGCTTTTCCTCTTGAAGCCTTTCATCACTATCCAGTCTCCAGGTTCTAGATCGTGCAGCTTCCCTCCTGCTGGTTGGGGTAGTGCTGCCTTCACTTGATTCTGTATTTGAGACAAAAGTCTAGAGTTTTATACAGTAACACAACATCTCATCCTCACTGTGGACTGTTATTTGTCTTGCTTTAGGTCTTGGGCCAACTCCTGTATTGGGCGGCCTACCAAACAAAATCTCAAACGGGCTAAGATTGGGTCTTCCTCTCCTTTTAGATCTCATATACATTAGCACAATTGGAAATGCCTTTGTCCATGTCACCCCGAGTTCCTCACAGCATTTTGTCAATTTATTTTTTAGGGTAGCATTTTCTCTTTCCACTGTACCATCGCTCGCTGGGTGGTAGGCACAGTGTTGTCTCATATTTATTCCCAAGTAATCACTGATCTGCTGTAAGGCATTATTGACAAATGGTGTCCCATTGTCACTACTAAGCCTTTCAGGGATGCCCCATCTTGGAATTATTTCAGTTAGCAAAGCCTTGGCTACGACACTGTCATCTGTTTAGACGTGGGGAATGCTTCCACCCATTTGGAAAACATACCAACTATTACCAGGCAATACCTTTTCCCTCAGTTGTGTGTTAGTTCAATAAAATCCAACCATAAATGTCCCAAAGGTCTTTGGGGTTGGGGGTGTGCTGCCTGACTCATCTGTATTCCCTTCCCCACACTAATAGTGGCACAGATAACACGTCATTCAAAATATTTCTAGTAGTAGTGAGCAAATCCCGTAGTGTACCAGTGTGCTGCAATACTGTTGTACATCTCCACCTCCCCCATCCCCGCTTTCTGACACATGGTCATTACCGTGTCATAGAATGGCTTAGAATGGGAATAATGATCGCGGTAGACAGGGTTTACGATTGGGGCCACACCACGCCCCTTCCTTCATGCTGCATCCTGCCCTTGTCCACTCATGCTTCTCCTCCGGCGTGGCCTGTGACTGTAACTTCCATATGTCTGTTGTTGGGGCACAAAGTTTTGTCATACACACGTCAAACTGATCACTTGGCGGCTGCTGTCCTTGCTGCTGAGTCTGCCTTCATATTGCCTTGAGAAATGGAATCGTTATTTTTTGTGTGGGCTTCACACTTCCACACAGCGAGTGATTTGGGCAATAGGACCGCTTCCAGGAGGTCAGACATCAGGCCAGGGTGCGTGATGGGCTTTCCAGAGGAGGTCAAGAAGCCCCTGTGTTTCCATAGAGTTCCAAAATCATGTACAACCCCAAATGCATATCTGCTGTCTGTGTAAATATTCACTGTCCTTTCCTTTGCTTTGACTGAGACATGTAATTTGGCTATCAGCTCTGCTACTTGCGCTGACAGATGAGAAGGGAGTGATCCCGCTTTGACTACCCTTTGGGTAACAGTAAAGATACTGCATGTGGGGCCAGTAGGGTTAATACACTATAGCCGACTTTGTCCCTGGACGCTACAACACCCTTTTCAGCTGCAGCCACAGCTCGCAGATATTTAGGCAATCCTGCCACTATGGGGTTTAGTTTTGTCGAAAAATAAGCTACCGGCCTCAATTTTGCCCCATGATCCTGCAACAGCGGAGATGTCATGCAGCCATGCTTCACATCTACTGTTTGTACAAAAGGCTTGTTTGGATTCGGAATCCCCAGTGTCTGTGTAGTTTGGAGGGCCTTTTTCAATTCAGCAAAGGCACGCTTGGCCTCT
>NW_025211074.1:0-2702 GCF_004010195.1 Chiloscyllium plagiosum
TAAACTCCTCCAGCCCCTACACCATTCTTACCATTGTCAACTCTGCCAGCCTTTAAACTGTATCCTATCTCCGATACCCCACCCTATCGCTCTAAAACTCCTTCAGGCTCTAAGCCACTCCCTAGTCATGCAATCTCTCCCAGGCTCTTCACGCCCCCATCTCTCTCACCTCTGAATCCTACATCCCTTCCTATCTCTCTAAACTCCAGCTCCTATAACCCTCCCTATCTCGCTGACGTCCTCCACTCCTACAACAGTCCCGATGTCAAAACCTCCTGAAGGCCAAACAAATTCCCTAACTCGAAGGCCCTCCAGCCCCTACACCCCGCTGTCGTTCCAAACTCCAACACCTCCAAACCACTCTATCACTTTAACCTCGGCCAGACCCGACAACTGTCCCTATCTCTTTTACCTGCTCCAGCCCCTACGTCCCTCCCCATCTCCCTAACTTCATCCAAAACCTACCCCCTACTTATCTCTGTAAACGCTTCCAGCCTCACAACCTTCCCAATCTCTGTAAGGTCCAGCAGCAACTGTACGACTCCCTATCTCTGTTGCCTCCACCAATTACTACAACTTTCTTTATTTCTGTAAAAAAGATTCCAACCACTGCACTCCTCAACGAGCTCATGTTGAAAGATTGGAGAGACTGAGCTTGTATATTTAGATTAGATTAGATTACATTACATTACAGTGTGGAAACAGGCCCTTCGGCCCAACAAGTCCACACCGACCCGCCGAAGCAAAACCCACCCATACCCCTACATTTACCCCTTACCTAACACTCCGGGCAATTTAGCATGATGTGCACTCCCTGCACATCTTTTGGACTGTGGGAGGAAACCGGAGCACCCGGAGGAAACCCACGCAGACACGGGGAGAACGTGCAAACTCCACACAGTCAGTCGCCTGAGGCGGGAATTGAACCCGGGTCTCAGGCGCTGTGAGGCAGCAGTGCTAACTGTGCACTGTGCCACCGTGCCGCCCATATCTTTGGGTTTAGAAGATTGAGAGGGGATCTGATTGAGACGTATAAGATTATTAAAGGATTGGACAATCTGGAGGCAGTAAACATGTTTCTGCTGATGGGTGAGTCCCGAACCAGAGGTCACAGTTTAATAATAAGGTGTAGACCATTTAGGACAGAGATGAGGAGAAACTTCTTCATCCAGAGAGTGGTTGGTGTGTGGAATGCACTGCCCCAGAAGGCAGTGGAGGCCTAGTCTCTGGCTTCGTTTAAGAAAGAGTTGGATAGAGTTCTCAAGGATGGGTGAATCCAGGGGTATGGAGATAAGGCAGGAACAAGATACTGATTGAGGAAGATCAGCCATGATCATAATGAATGGTGGTGAAGGCTTGAAGGGCAGAATGGCTACTCCTGCACCTATTGTATATTGTCTATTTTCTATTGACGCACTTTAACCAATCCATTTGTGTCATAGCGTGAGCAACCTTCCTGTTAGGATATATTGAATCTGTCACTGTCTAGTACTCAACTGACCCCCTCTCAGACATGTGGCTATGATTCCCACCCCCCAGCCAAACTAGTTTAAACCCTCCCGAATCACACGAGCAAATTTCCCACCCAGCACTTTTGTACACCTCCAGTTCAGGTGCAACATGTCCTTCATGTACAGGTCCCACCTTCCCCAGAAGGTATCCCAATGGTCTGGGTATTTTAAGCCCTCCTGCACCAACCTCGTAACCACGTGATAAACTGCATTCACCGACTGTTCCTCATCTCACTATTTCGCGGCAACGGTAGCAAACCTGAGATCACTGCACTTCTCGTCCTGCTCTTCAGTTTCCAACCTAACTCTCTGTAGTCATTTTTCAGAACAGCAATCCCTATCCTGGCTATATTATTGGTGCCAATATGTACCACGATATCTGGCTGCTCACCCTTCCCCTTCAGAAGCATGTGACATCCCGGGGCCTGGCACCAGGGAGGCAACATACCTTCTGCGAGTCCCGTTCCTTACCACAAAATTTCCTGTAAATCCGTCTAACTATTGAGTCCCCTATCACTAGCGCCTTTCTATTCCTCCCTTTCCCTCTGAGCCACAGTGCCAGGCTCAGTGCTAGAGACCTGACAACTATGGCTTTCCGTGCCACCACCAGTAGTATCCAAAACAGTATACTTATTGCTGAGTGGAACAGCCACAGGGCTCTGACCGTATGTTCCCATTAAACGCCCCCCACACCCCTGACAGCAACCCAGCTGTCCTTATCCTGTGTCTGGGGAGTGACCACTTTCCTGTACATCCTCTCAATGTCCTCCTCAGCCTCCCGGATGATCCGTTCTTCAACGGCTCCAGCTCCAGCTCCACCTCCAGTTCCCTAACTCGGTTTCCGAGGAGCTGGAGTTGGGTGCACTTCCCGCAGATGTAGTTGGCAGAGACATGTGAAGTGTCTCTCACCTGCCACATACTGCAGGACGAACATGCAACTGCCCTAACATCCATATCCCGCTACTTTTTTAGCCTGCGCAGAATTAACAAAGGAAGGGAAGAAAAAAAAGAGAAACCTGAAAACTTACCTAGTTTACAGACTCATAGTATGGCTAGAGGAGGTGGGTTGGAGGGAGGCTATACGATGTAGAGTCTCGGGTTTAGATCTCACCAACTTACAAACTTCCCAGAAGTCCTTCGCTCCTCCCTCGCACATCTCAGCAAATGGAGCCCCGGAGCCTGAAGTAAGTC
>NW_025211074.1:2728-7806 GCF_004010195.1 Chiloscyllium plagiosum
AGGTGAATCAGGAGAAAGGGTATTTCCTTTGGATCATCAAATTAGTTGCAACAACTGTGAAGTGCAGACGATGGTACAGTCCGCGGGATTGTTCGCGAGCATCAAGAGAAGTCAAGATAAAACATTTGAAATAAACTTCAAACCCCAGCTCGAAACTGAGGAGAACTGATTCTTCTGCTTTTCGTCTGAACTGCTCACTTCCCTGAATCCCAATGTGCATGTTGGATGTGAGCTGCTCGGACACTCTCCTGTGAGGTAGAAAGTTCAGACTCTCTCTGGAAACATTAGGCTTGCATCCTCCTGTTTCACAAAGGCTGCAAAATGTAAACAATCTGCCCTTCGCTGTGTTGGCAGTTTACAGTATATATAACATACAGCGCAATAGAGGCACCTGAGCCCTGGATACTTCGGAATTCTGTCCTTTCTCTGTCACCCCGCAAATTAGACCTGTGTCCCCTCGTGCTATCCATCACCATTTGAATATAAATTACCTCTAACCTTCGACCCTATCTAACCTTCTGATTATCTTATACGCCTCAATTAAGTTACCTCTCAAACTTCTTCTCTCTAACGAAAATATCCTCAGGCCTTCAGCCTTTGCGCATAAGCCCTTCACAAATACCAGCAACATCCTAGTTAATCTCTTTAAACTTTCCAACGCTCCCCATCCTTCCGATAATGCAGTGACTAGAACTGAGCGTAATCCTCCAAATACGGCCCCACCAGAGTTTTGTACAGTTGCAGCACAACCTCGCTGCTCTTAAGCTCAATCCCCTGCTAATGAAAGCCAACACACCATATGCCTTCATAACAATCCCATTAACCTGGGTGGCAACTTTGAGGGAACTATGGACATGGACAGCAAGGCTCTGCTCCTGCGCATTGCCACGAATCCTGCTTTTAACCCTGCATTCGACATTCAAATTCGATTTTCGAAAGTGAATAACTTCACACTTTTCCAGTTGAACTCAATCTGCCACTTCTCAGCCTTGTTCTTCATCCTGGCAATATCCATTTACAAACTGCAATAGCCCTCCAAACTATCCACAACCCCACCAACCTTTGTTTCTTTGGTAAACTTACGAACCCACTCTTTCACTTGCTAATTCAAGTCGTTTATAAAAATCTCAAAGAACAGAAATCCGAGAACCTAACCCTGCCGAACACCACTGGTCACAGAACTCCAGACTGAGTACTTTCCATCTACTACCAAACTTTATCTTCTATGAGCCAGCCAATTCTGCATCCAGACTGACAGAATTCCGTGTATCCCGTGTATCCTTGTTTCATGAATGATCCGACCGTAGGGGAAGCTTTTTCAAAAGTTTTGCTGAAATCCGTGTACACCACCTCCACTGTTTTAACTTCTTGATCGTATTTTTGTCACATCCTAAAAGATTTCAATAAGGTTTGTCAGGCACGACCTGTCCCTCACAAATCTAAGCTGACTGTCTCAAATCAAACCAAGTTTTTTTTCAAGTAATCATAAATCCTGTGTCTCAGACTCCTCTCCAATATTGTGCCAAACAGTGTCGTAAGACTGACTGGTCTGAAATTCCCAGCATTCCCTACTTCTTTTCGTAAACAAGGGAAAAACACTTGACACACTCCAATCATCTGGAACTACTCCAGTGGAGAGTGAGTTTACAAAGATCATCACCAAATGTGCAGCAATCTCTTCCCTCTGTTCCTGGAGTAACCGATGTTATATCTTGCCTGGCACAGGGGATTTATCCATTCTTTTATGTGTTTTTGTATTCAAATTATCAACACATCCTCCTTCCTCACGTTAACCCGGCCCAGTAGGTAAAAATCGCGCAACTCCAGGTTATAGTCCAAGAAGTTTATTTGGAAGCACTAGCTTTCGGAGCGCTGCTCCTTCATCAGGTAATTGTGGAGAATACGAAAATAAGGAGCAGCATTTATAACAAAAGTTTACAGAATGGGGTCCATTTTGGTGTTGGTGGTGGTGACTCTGCCTCTTGGGTCTTGCAACAGACACTGAGGAATTCATCAGACGTACGAGACTCCGGGAATTCTTTCAGGATGCCAGCAGTGCTCCCTATGCGCCCATCGACGAATCTGAACAGTCATCAAAGGGATTTGTAGAGCAGTGAGCAAAGTGAGAGTCAACTTGGACCCCACCTGCGGGCCGCTGTCCTGAGCTTGGCAGGTATGCTCAAACCATCAGGAAATATATAAATGCCAGATTCTTCAGCAGTACCCAGAAGGTAGATCAGAACATCGCCCGATCACAATGCAACGTCATCCATGCTCTCGAAACCAATCCCATCATTGTCATCAAAACAGCAGATAAAGCACGAACCATGGTCATTCAGAATAGAACAGATTACTGCAAGGAAATGTACCGACAACTGAACAAACAGGAATAATACAGACAACTACCGGCCGAAGCAAATCAACAGCACACCCGTGAACGAAACACATAAATCAGGACTTTGCATTCAGTTCTTTAGAGTTCCCTACGCGCACTCAAGGATGTCCTCATAAGAACGGGGTACGATGCTCAACTCATCGATAACCAATTCCGACATGTCTCAGCAAGAAACCTTAATAACCTCCTCGAGGACAGGCGTGAGCTGCAAACGACAGGGTACCTTTCGTTGTCCAGTACTTCCCACGAGTCGAAACACTACATCATGTTATTTGCAGCCTGCAACTCATTCTCATTGAGGATGAGCACCTCACCAAGACTATCCCCACACCTCCACGTCTCGCCTTTAAACAGCTACCAAGCATCAAATAGTTCATTGTTCGTCGCAAACTGCCCGACTTTCAGGAAAATATCATGCAAAATGTTCATGGTAGACGCTGCAAGACATGTCAGAATGTCGACACAGATGCCACCATTACGTGTGGGGACACCGCCCACCATGTACGTGGCAAGTACTCATGCGACTCAGCCAAAATTGTCTATCTCGTACGCTGCAGGTAAAATGCCCTGAGGCACGGAACATTGGCGTGACCAAACAGAGGGTACGGTAATGGATAAATTGACATCAGAGAACGATCAACAGACAAGAAATTTGATCTCAGACTTTCGGTTGGCCACCGTCCAAGGCGTACTTCGGGATAGGCAACAACGAAAAGTGGCTAAGCAGAGGCTGATATCCAAGTGCGGTATCCATGTGGATGGCGTCAATCGGGACCTTGGGTTGATGTCACACTATCGGTGAGCCCATTGCACTGTGCATACACACACACAGATATACCGACAGACAGGCAGGCACACACGCACACACACGCACACACACCTACACACAAACACAGACCCTCTCTCATACACTCCCACATACTCTCATACGTACATTCCCACGCACACACTCTGACTGACTTAAACTCCTTTACGCTCACACACACACAACCTCTCACAGACACTCATAAACCCCCAAACCCCACCCACACTGACATGTACACATATGACCTTGTGAGATTAATTTGTACTTGCAGAATTACATTTTACTTTGCTCAAAAACTGCATACATCCGTGTAAGATTCTGTAAATCCGTTTTTTAATGTTAGCATCAGTCTGGCCATTGTGGGACACGCAGCCTCACAGGGAGTTAACACCTTCAATACCTTATCTGGGTTGACGTGACACCAATTGAGAATGTGAATTTTAAAAAGATTTTGCGATTTACATGCGAAAAAACTGAAACCAACTGGAACATTCTAAAAGAGAGAGGCTAAACAAACAATCCGAGTTTTTTTTTTCAATGTATAATTTCAGTTACATCACACTGTAAACTTTTGCTATAAATTCCGTGTCACCAATCTTATTCTCCACAATCACCAGATCAAGGATCAGCGCTCCGAACGTTAATGCTTCCAAACACACCTGTTCGACTATAAACTGATGTTGCGTGATTTTTTAGCTTTGTACACGCCAGTCCAACACCAGCGTCTCTCGCTCTAGCACATCAGTCTGTTTCATGCTATTAACAGAACGTCAACATCCTTCTCGATAGTGAGTACTTCAGTAAAGTATTCATTCAAGTCCTCCATACTTCCACCAACTCCAGGCGCAAGTTGCCTCCACTAAAGATGATCAGCCATACGCTCACTCTGGCCATCCCCTTGTTCGTCACATAAGTCTAGAACGTTCTTAATCCTATTCACTGAAGCTTTGTAATGCCCGTCCTGTTCCACTTGTCTACTTTGCAGCCCTCTAAAGACCTTTCTCATCCTTACCTCCTCAACATTAGATAAGTCTCCATCGTCGTCTTGACAAGATGTTCCACATTCTTTGCCACTCAAGGTTCTTTCAAACAACCATCTCTTCATTGAGAAAATAAATGCTCTCTTCTTGCTACAGGAGACTAAGCTTGGAAAGAAATCACAGATATTTCCTCCAGACAATACTTCTGCCCTCTTGTGATCCTGCGTTAAATACATTTCCCTTGACGGCAGTGTTCAGACCAATAAAGGTCAGATATTTTTACCTTTTTTTGAAAAGAAAAGTGTTGTGGACACTTGACAAACAACTGTAGACTTTAAAGTAATTCTTGCACTTTTACAACAGATCTGCAATTGAGCAAGTTAAGTTTCAATGTTTTCAGTAAATAAACAACCAGGTGGAGTATCGAGATTCATACGATTTATGGATTAGAGAATCAGTTTTCTGCCAATGGACCCCTCCTTCTTCAACATCAGCCCATGGGAACATGTCAGACCTCATTGTAACCTTAACCTCACTTCCGCGATAGACGGCAAAACCACTGATTCCTTGGTCTACCAAGAATTGAAAAGTTATTCCGAGAATACCTTCAATCACCCACTTTCCAATTCTCTCTGGAGAAGAAAATACTCATAGATCAATGAGCTTGCAAGGAAAGGAATTCCTTCTCTTTCCTGCTTTTGTTAGGAGAGCTTGTGTCCCATGGTTCTGGATTCTCTGTCCAGAGGCGACGGTATTTCAGTATAACATTTTCTCATCCTCAAGAACAATTGGAAATGGGGCAATGAGAGGGGAAAACAGGGTATGGAATGTGCTGAATCAAGCATTGGAACCACACTATATAAGACAAACATTACTAAAACATACCATGGTCTGGCCC
>NW_025211074.1:8528-14413 GCF_004010195.1 Chiloscyllium plagiosum
CATGTACGGCAAAATGAATGCACCGGACATAAAAGCTGGTCTGACTAACGTCCTGACAGAAACTGGGCAGGAATAGGTAAGAGTACACCCCACCATCCTTGTGTAACTGAGGTTAAACCCAACAAAGTGAACCAGGCTGATCCGCTTTGAATTAATGACTGGACAGACAATGCAGCTGCAAGTGGGTGTGGTAGTCGCAGGGCTGGAGATATGCAATTGCATGAATAAAGTTGAACAATGTGCTAGAAAAACTGGAAAATAGCTGCAGGAGCTGAAAGGGGAATGTGCAGACAGACAGAAAGCCAGACACTGGGAAAGGGAGCACAGAAACATTCGATTGATGTGCGTAAACAATGAGATCCAGTCAGGGTGAAACTATTACCAGAACATGTGGGACTGCGAGCACGATGGGTCCGACGCGGCTTTGTATTCATGACGGTTCATATCTGCGGGCTACTGAATATTCACGAACAGACAATGGACTCCTTAAGCAACAGAACCGGACGAAGAGAATTCTGATTGCCTGCATGATATTGAAATAGGAATATAAAGTTGTGAATCGTGAAAAAGACTTGAATCTGGGAGCAGTGGTAATGGAAATGTACATTCTGGTGGTACGGAAGAGAAAAGTGTGATATCGAACTATGGTACACTTGCCCTGTCCGGGAACAGAGAAAATTGAAACAAGAAAGAAAACCCATCAATTAATATGGAACCAAATAATTCGTTCGAGTCATCAAGCTTGAATTTGAGGTTTAGGGCAAAGGTCAGTGAGCTTTGAACGTGGAAATATTGGATTGGCAAAAGTATTTTTATGCCCAGAGTATTTTGTCTTACCCACAAAATACCCATTTGTCCGCATGGATTTAGCGTAAGGATGAGCTTGAAATAGAAATAATTGAAATGGTCAGTAAATTGTTAAACGGGCTGTTTGGTGTTCTACTTTGTGTCATGGATGCTCTCATGTAAACCTGCACTGGATTTGGTGAGTTACAAGTCGTTGTGTTATACTATCACATTCGACCCTGGTTAGCTGGTTTGATGGTGAGGTTGGGGTGGCAGCAGGGCCAGTGGAGGCTGAGCGCTGTGAGGGTGAGAGGTTGCAGTTGCTAAGAAGGAATGATCGTTTGAGGCACCGGTGGCTGTTTGAGAGAATGAGATCGAGGTAGGATAAGAGGTCAGCACAGGGTGCCGAGTAGGATGGAGTTTTTGGGAGGCGGGAGAAGGGGTATTCGGAGGGTGGGTTGTAGTCGTGATCCATTACTCTCAATTCCTACAACTCCACGGCATCTGATTCCAGCAGGGGTAATTTCACAACAGGACATCCCAGATGTCCATTGTTTCTAGGACTGTAATTTGTCCTCCCATGTCTTCAACAAAGTTCTCCTTCATATCTTGTCCACGCGATGCGAACATGCAGAGTTGTTCACAGAACATCACTAGCCGCATGCAGCAACCAACCTTACCACCTTGTGCCAACCACTTCATATCCACCCTACAACGAGAGGATGAACTAGAGGAAAGATGTAGCGAAACGTGAAAGGGTTCAGAAAAGATTTACAAGGATGTTGCCAGGGATGGAGGATTTGAGCAATAGGGAGAGGTTGAACAGGCTGGTGGTCTTTTCCCTGGAGCGTCAGAGGGGGGGGGTGGTCTTATAGAGGTTTGCAAAATCATGACGGGTAAATAGGCATGGGTAGGGCAAAAAGGCAAAGTATTTTCCCTTGAGTCGAGAGTCCAGAACTAGAGGGCGTAGGATTAGGGTGAGATGAGAAAGATATAAAACAGACCTACGGGGCAACGTTTTCACACAGAGGGTGGTACTTGTATGGAATGAGCTGCCAGAGGAAGTGGTGGAGGCTGGTACAATAGAATCTTTAAGAGGCAGGTGGATGGGTATATGAGTAGGAAGGGTTTGGAGGTATATGAGGCGTGTACTGGCAGGTGGTACGAGATTGGTTTGGGATATCTGGTCGGCATGGAAGGTTTGGACCGAAGGGTATGTTTCCATGCTGTATATCTCTATGACTCTATGGCTCTACAGCCTTATCTACCACCTCGGAACGCTTCTACGACTTGTAATCAAATTTGAATTCACCAACGCATCATGTCCCCTCCCACTATCTGATCCCAGATCTAACACTCTAAATTTACACGGTTCTCTTGTTCTGTCCTACCTGCCCATCTTCCTTCCCACTTGACCACTCCGCCCTCCCCACCGACCTATCACAATTGTCCTTCCCTGCATCCACCTATTGACATCCAATCTATCTTATCCAGAAGCCCCACCCCACTTCCCTATTTATCTCTCAGATCATTTGCCCGTCTGCATTCTTTTTCACGGGCTGACACTCGAAACTTCGATTCGCCTGCTCCTCAGATGTTGACTGACATGCTGTGCTTTTCAAATGCCACAGTCTTTAACTCTGACTCTCCAGCATCTGCATTCATACCTTTTCTTAATGAATGAGTTAGCGCTATATAGGTAGCAATTAAATCAGTACGGCCGTGAAATTATAAAAGGATATAAATATCTTCTTCACATGGGGCAAACAGAGTGGAATGTTGTTCAATGTAGGGAGGCAGGGAGTAACTTAGGTTGTCGTATTTATGACTTCAACACTTAAGAAAAAAACATTGTATATGTTTGGAACTGCTTTCAGTAAAATGAATATATCCCAAGACAATTTTAATTTTTACAGCAAACTTACAATAATATGTTACCTTTTCCACTTTATTCTACACCAACCCCTGTTAAAAGCTGGGGACATTTGTTTTTCTGATTGTTGGCTGAGCGAATACGATAAAGTCCTGTGCATTGTCCCCTTTCCATTTAGCTTCTGACCTATCACTGCTGAGTCGAAGTTTAAATTGAAGCATCTTCTGATCTGATGATTGTCTGATGATGCTGTGAAAATCCCCCCTCCCTCTGTCCCTCTACGGCTGAATGCTTGAGGGCGTTCATCCTCCACCAGCCCCTGCAAAGTGCTGTGGGGAGGCCGGCAGAGAGAGGAATGGTATCACTGTTAAGACAAAGGAGCTGCGTTGTGTAAATTGCACTCTTGCCTCAAATAATACTGATATTACTAATGTTGGTGTCACCGAGTGCATGCTCTTGTCAGTTTAACCTGTATGTCTCGGTTTAAGTCTTTTGATCTCCACATCCTAACTTACTATAAGCTGCCTGGACGATTCGTTAAAAGAAACTTTTCTGTGTACTTCATTACACATCACAATATATCAATCAATTTTGACTTTTCAACGCATGACAGGAAGTTCGTGTTTTGGACTGCATTGAAGTAACACCCATTGGAATTAGGCAGGTAATGTTAAAAGGAGTGCCACCATTTATAATATTTAGTCGTATTTATTCAAAAAGCAACGAATTCCTGTGACCAGGTATTTTGCTGTGTAACTAATCTTTCGCTCTGAACCGAGTCAACGTTGCTATGTAAATAAATGTGTTTGTGCAACAACAGTCGCGATAATGACCATCAGGTGGGTAGCTGCCATAACCACCAGGTAGCGAGTAGTGCAAGGTGACACACCGCACTTTCCCCGGGCATGATTTGCAATTGCTATCAAATGGGAACAGAAGCAATGAATTACTGATCATAATTCCCCCCGCCTATTCTACAGAACAACAGTAAGATTTTATTGCCTTAACGTAGAATTCACCAGCTTCTAAATCTCCCATCAACCTACCTCATCCCAGGCACAGCCCTCCTTCTCCATCTCACTGCCTTGATCTAACTCGACCTGTCCATCTTCCTTGCCACCTCTACTTTCCAGTCTTCCCACTGATCAATCACAGACAACTCCGGCTTGCTTCCACCTGTTGCTATCTCATATATATATTTCCAAAAGCCATACCCTGCCCATTGATTTCTGAGTCCCCTTCCCCCTCTCGAGGCCTGATGAAATATTTCAAACTGATACGTCGACTCCCACGTCCTCTGACGCTGCCTGACCTGCTGTACGTTTCTTCTGGCTCAACTCTTTGCCCACTCTCAAACGTGCATTCGAATGAGTGTAGTCGATTCTGACAGTTTTCAGCTCCAACTCTGTCAGGTGCAGAGTCTGTTAGAAATTTCCCTGCCAACTCAGTCATCGGACTCGTGATTGAACTATCAAGAGAACAACCTCTCTCTCGAGCCATTCTCTGCTCTTATCATTGGATGAAATCCTGATCAGATCCTCTATAGGATTAGGAAACAGGTCATCAAAATGTATACAGGATCTTAAACAGGACTGTTCCATGTGTTACACGAGGGGAGCATAACAGATAATGCAGGGCTCCCTTCGTAACAACGTGAGAGTGTTTGGACTGCTATGATCTTTGCGTTGTAAGTCTACACATCTGCACATGACATACATCTCAACGTAAATGTCGCAGGAGGACACTCTGTCAAGATTTCAATCCACTGATCAGAGATTCTGGGGAGGAGAGCATTTCCAGAAGGATGGTGGTTAGATGAAGTAATAGAAATGAAAAAGGGAGTTTTCCTCTATTCCTATTGTTGAACAAAAAATGTAATATCGACTTTAAAATTCATAACTGATCCAGCATCTAATGTAGGAAATAAAGTTCCAAACCTGTCCGTCCTTTCTGTTCAGAAGTTCCTATTTACACCTCTGAACCTCATTCTAACACTAAGCTCACACATTCTAGAATCCGAAACCAAAGGAAATAGTTCATGCTTTCCTGTCTTCTCCTTTTAATATTTGTAGTACATCGTTCAGAGCACGAGTCTTGAGAAAACACGCCTAATTTGAAAATCAAATTAAAAATTTCCCGGCAGCATCCGTGTGAGACAAAGCAGAGGCAATGCTTCGCTTCAAGTGACCCTTCTTCAGAGCTAACTTGCGTGATCTGTCCTCGTACTTTCAATCCGTATGAAAACAGAATCGATGACAGAACACTAAGATTAGTAAATGCTGCAGCTGGGTGTCCCTGTAAGTTGTGAATCGTACCGAGAATGCTGTTGAATGAATTGCTGTCACTCTTCTCGTGCTTGGATAGGCTGACCACCCAGGGAGCTGGAGACATTGTTGTTGAAAAGCAGAGAGCATATCATCAGCAGATTAAAAACAACTTCAATGTCATAATGCCATGACAGGAACGCCAATAAAAGCAAGTGTGGTGTAGAATACCTTCTCCGCTTTTGAATTCGTAGATGCATTTTCCCGTGTGCGGCAATCTGTCCCTGCAGGCAGCTGGCAAGCTCCTTGTTTGAAACACTGAGCTGATATATTCCCAGAGACGTTGCCTTATACTGTGTGGAAGCTCCTTGTGGAGATCGAGGTCACAACAATTCTCAGCTTTTATGTTTTTTTTTTCAAATTTCTGTAAGTCAACAAATTTATTACATTAACTCGTTTAATCCCAATTATGGGCGAACATAATTTGGAATCTGGAGTAGTGGTGCTGGAAGAGCACAGCAGTTCAAGCAGCATCCGAGGAGCTAGGAGACTGGACGCCTCCTAGCAGAGCGCTTAAGGGAACTCTCCGGGACACCCACACCAACCAACCACGCCACCCTGTGGCCCAACATTTCAAATATCCCTCAGACTCTGCCGAGAACATGGAGGACCTGGGCCCCCTTTACCGCCGCTCCTTCACCACCAGACGCCTGGAGGAAGAACGCCTCATCTTCCACCTCGGAACACTTCAACCCCAGGGCATCAATGCGGACTTCACCAGTTTCCTCATTTCCCCTTCCCCCACCTCATTGCAGTTCCAAAATTCCAGCTCAGCACCGCCCTCATGACCAGTTCTACCTGCCTATCTTCTTTTCCACCTATCCACTCTACCCTCCCCCCAACCTATCACCTTCATCCCCTCCCCCACTCACCTATTTTACTCTATGCTACTTTCTCCCCAC
>NW_025211074.1:14840-16647 GCF_004010195.1 Chiloscyllium plagiosum
AAGCAAACTAGTGATAATATGGCCATGCCACTCTTTGTACAGCTTGCAATGATATGTTTTAACAGCAAACTAATTCAGCACCGCTCACAATTTCAAAAACGTAAACAGATTCATTTTCTGCATTTAATCGAAGTCAAATTCAGGCCACCACTAAAACTAAATAGCAACACATCGCATCATGTAAATTCTGAAACAAATGAAAATCATCCGACTAACACATCCATTCCAGAAACAGATTCTTGCACTCGTCCCAAGAAGAAAAGTCTGTACCAAGCCTTCTCAGCAGATTGACAGACCTCCATATAGTACAGAACTTCTGGAAAATGCAGATGTTGAAACTGTGACTGTCAATCGGGATGCATCAGGGATCTCCCTTTTGTTGTCACGATCTAACAGTTCCTTTAGTGTTGATACACCGACAATGCACTGACCACTCAGAACTAACCATCTGCCAGTACGGCGATCCCGCAGTACTGACACTCTGACAGTTCAGTGGTCCTCTGCGTAGGCACTCCAAAAGTGCCATGCTCCCTCAATACTGGCCCTGTGTCAATGCAGCACTGCCTCAGTCCTGACCCTGCAGCAAGTCTTCACTTCCTTCGTACTGATTCTCTAACATGTGGCGTCACATTATTATTGACCCTCCAGCAGTTCATCATTCCTTCTGTACTGACGTTCCAACATTGACACACTCACGTAGTACGTGCTTCTTTGCACAAGGGACCGGGCTTCAATTCCAGCCTGAGGTGACAGTCTGTGTGGAGTTTTCACTTTCTCCCCGTGTCTGCTTCCGTTGGGTGCTCCGGCTTCCAACCACAAGGTGAAATTGAGGAATGCAGAATCGAGAGATCAGAGTCGAGATTATGATGCTGGAAAAGCAGAGCAGGTCTGTCAGCATCCGAGGAGTAGGAGTATCGATTATTCGGGCAAAGGTTTGTGGCTGGGAGGCTGAGAGATATACAGAAGTCGGGTGGGGCTGGAGAAAAGGTGGCTTCGTAAGCAATATACGGATGAAGTTGAGGGAGAAGGTAAACGGTCGGACAGGAGGGTGCAGGGTAGACAGCCAAGACAAGAAGACAGTGCCGAGTTGGGGGCATGGCTCTGAGATAAGGTGGGGCGAGGGGAAATGAGTGAACTGTCAAATCCACATTAATCCCCTGTGTTTCCAATTTTGCAAGGCAGAATTTGAGGCGTGGAGGAAGACCTCCTACATCGCCAAAACGAATCACCCGATGTCTGGATGAAAACGGTTCATTTACCGCATTGGGAACCTGCAACCACACGGGATTAACGCGGATTTCACCAGTTTCATCACTTCCATTCACCCCACCTTATCCCAGTCCTCAACCTCCAACTCGGCACCGCCCTCTTGACTTATCTTTCATCATTCCTCTCTATCCACTCCACTCTCCTCTCCAATTTACCAAATCCTCCCCACCTTCATTTACCTGATGTATTCTCAGCTCCCTTCCCCCAGCCCCACCTTCTCCCATGTATATCTCCCACCCGCCCTCCTCCTCTAACTGAAATAATAAGACCCGTTGTGCTAAGTAGGTAAGTGCTGCATTTTGCTTGTTGTATTCATTAGACCCAGTTTTTTTTTTAAAAGGTTACTTTCAGAGGGATGGCAGTGAAGGCAGTGCAATGTTCCTCTTGCAACATGTTTGAGGTGAGGGATGCCATGGACGTCCCTGCTGATTACACTTGCAGGAAGTGCACCCATCTCCAGCTCCTCCAAGACCGTGTTAGGGAACTGGAGCTGGAGTTGGATGAACTTAGGATCATTCGGGAGGCAGAGGGGATCATA
>NW_025211074.1:20054-21639 GCF_004010195.1 Chiloscyllium plagiosum
CTCACTGCTATCCATGTGCATGTCCAGCAGTCGCTTAAATGTCCCTAATGACTCTGTTTCCACCACCACCGCTGGCAACGCATTCCATGCATTCACAACTTTCTGTGTAAAGAACCTTCCTCTGACATCCCCTCTATACTTTTCTCCTAATATCTTAAACCTATGAGGTTTACCAGGATGTTGCCTGGTATGGTAGAAAGATCGTATTAGGAAAGGCTGAGGCACTTGGGGTTGTTTTCATTGGAGGAAAGAAGGTTTAGGGGTGACTTGATAGAGGTGTATAAGATGATTAGGGGTTTTGATAGGGTCGACAGTGAGAATCTTTTTCCACTTATGGAGTCAGCTATTACAAGGGGGCATAGCTTTAAATTAAGGGGGGGTAGGTATAGGACAGATGTTAGGGGTTAGATTCTTTCTCAGCGAGTCGTGAGTTCATGGAATGCCCTGCCAGTAGCAGTGGTGGACTCTCCTTCATTATGGGCATTTAAACGTGCAATGGATAGGCATATGGAGGATAGCGGGCTCGTGTAGGTTCATGGAATGCCCTGCCAGTAGCAGTGGTGGACTCTCCTTCATTATGGGCATTTAAACGTGCAATGGATAGGCATATGGAGGATAGCGGGCTCGTGTAGGTTAGGTGGGCTTGGATCGGCGCAACATCGAGGGCCAAAGGGCCTGTACTGTGCTGTATTCTTCTATGTTCTATGTTCTATGTTCTATCTCAGTCCCACCCACCGGCCCACAAGCCTCATTCGAAATGAAGGGCTTATGCCAGAAAAGTTGATTCTTCTGCTCCGAGGATGCTATTTGAACTGCTGTGCATTTCCAGCACCACACTCTTCCTCCCACAATCCAAAGATGTGCAAGGTAGCTCGATAGGCCTTGCTAATTTCCACTTCCGAGGTAGTTTGGGTTAGTTGTGCTCGCTGTGGGAGAATGCACAATGTGCGGATAGGGAGAAGGTTTTGACCGGATACACTTATTGGATGACAGGGCGGGTGATGATTTTGGTTTGGATGCTTTTTGGAGGGTCACTGCGGAGTTGTTGAGCTAAATGGTCTATTTCGACATTGGAAGGATTCTATGGCATTCTACAATACTCACCACTGATGGGAAAAATTATGAAAGCTATAAAGCGGTAAGATGTTTTTATTGATGATGGATTCTAGAATCATGCATTACCATTTTGGAATGATGGACAAACATTCTTCTTACTCAGTGTGTCTGCATTTTGTACGGCTCTGACAGAAAGTTTAAAGTCAGGCTGTGAGTGTTTTCATGATCAAGATTGATCGATTCTTGATGATGGGTAATATGCAGGGCAAAGGAATTAAGTAGAACAACTGTTCAACTTACCATAATTGTATTGCTTGGAAGGATAATCATGATGATCTGAATTGTCTCTGCTGTTAATTTTTTCAGCATCTTCATTGCTCGTTCCCAACCTGTTCCCACAATGTTGTGGTATACTTTACCATAGACTTTACAATGATTAGATTAGATTAGATTACAGTGTAGAAACAGGCCCTTCGGCCCAACAAGTCCACACCGACCCGCCGAAGCGCAACCCACCCATACCCCTACA
>NW_025211075.1:0-820 GCF_004010195.1 Chiloscyllium plagiosum
CACACAATGCTGGGCATTCAAGGAAGACACTTTAGGAAAAGATGTTATAAAGGAGTTTAAGCCAGTGGCATTAGTGAACCTGGAAAAGGAGATCCCAAGTAGAGTCGAGGAGCCGCAGGACAGTGCACAGACTAGGCAGGGCCTGTGTATGGAGTCCGTGCCTGATCTGTATAAAGAAATCGCCTCCGTAGATAAACCTTAATAAGGAAAACCGGGGTGTGGGGGGAGGACAAGAAGTTATAATTTTCCAAGATATGGGATCTGCTCAGTCTCTAATAGTTGAGAAGTCAGGGGCCGGAAAGGCACAACAGATCAGGCAGCATTCGAAGAGCAGGACAATCGACACATCAGGCATAAACGCATCGTCAGGAATGTGGCAGGGGGACAAGGGGGCTGAAAGATAAATAGGAGGGTACGAGCTGGCTGGCCGGAGGTTCACTGGGAGGATGTTAGGAAGATGTAGGTGGGAGTGATAGTGATAGGGCAGAGGGGAGGGTGGAGTGGATAGGTTGGAAGGAAGATGGACAGTTAGCACAGTTCAAGAGGGCAGAGCTAAGTTGAACGGTTAGATCTGGGTTGAGGCTGGGGAAGGGGAGATTTGGAAATTGGTGAAGTCAACATTGATGCTGTATAGTTTGAGGCTTCCAGCTGTCCTACCACCTATCCACTTCACCCTCCTCTCCGACCTTTCACCATCAGACATCACCTGCATCTACTGATCGCCTTCCAAGCCCCCTTCCACCCGCTCCACCCCCACCCTCCTATTTATTTCTCGGCCTCTTTCCCACTCCCTTACCACCCCCCCCCCCCCCACTTTCCT
>NW_025211075.1:4140-9992 GCF_004010195.1 Chiloscyllium plagiosum
TGGTCTTGAGATTGTAATGTTTAATATGTGGGTTGTTGGACGAGCATATTTTTACAGAGTTGGAGTCAGATAGTAAGTAGCTAAGAAAAGAAGGGCTTGTATTTGTGAATAGTTGTTGTTTAGTATTCACTCTTAAAGTTAAGAAACTAACTTGTTATTTTTTTGTTTAAATAGTGGAATGTAGGAGATCTGTGTCGCTCATATTTTAACAGATTTCGAGCTGAGGTGAGCTTTTCTGGATGTTTGGTTTCAATTAACAGAGGGGTTCGACTCCACCTTGTAAATGTCCATCCACGCCCACCCCATTTCCATGCAGTTGGCCCATATCCTTCCAGTCCTTTCCTATCCACATATTTATCCAAATGCTTTTGAAATGTTGTTAATGTACCCCCCTCAACCACATCTGCTGGCAGCTCATCCATGTACCAGCCTCTGTGTAAAGAAGTGGCCCCTCAGGTTCCCTTTTATTCCTCCCTCTTTAACCTTAAACTGATCCCTTCTAATCCTCGATTCTCTACTCCTGGAAAGAGAAAGAGAGCATTAACCCTATCGTTACCCCTCGTGATCTTATACAGCTCTATAAGGACTCCCTCGGGCTCCTACAAACTAAAGAAAATGTCCTAGCTTGTCCAAACTCTCCCTATCACTCAGACCATTGGATCCTGGCAACGTCTTTCTAAATTTCTTCTGCACTCTTTCTAATTTAATAACATCCTCCCTATAGCAAGGTGACAAAACTGAACACAATACTCCAAGCGCAGCCTTCCCAAAGTCCTGTGTAAATACAACATAAATTCCCAACTTCTATATTTAATATCCTGCCTGATGAAGGCCAATGTATCAAAAGCCTTCTTCACTGCCCTGTTTACCTGTGACTCCACTCATAGAGAACCGTGTGCACCTGAACAACTTGGTCTCTCTGCCCACTGCACCCCTTAAGACCCTCCCATTCACCATGAAACTCCTACCTTGATTTGAGTTTCCAAAGTGCAAGACCCCACACTTCTATATTAAATTCCATTTGCCATTTCTCGCCCCACTTCCCCACCTGATTAAGGTCCTGCTGCCATTTCTGATAAACTTCCTCACTGATCATGCTCCAACTTACTTTAGTGTCATCTGCAAACTTACTAATCATACCTTGTACATGCTCAACCAAATCATCAATAACAAACAGCAGTGGACCCAGCCTCCAGTCTGACAAGCATCCTTTCACTAAACCCTCTGCTTCTTACCATCAAGCCAACTGTGTATCCAATTGGTCAGTCCCCCCAGCATTCCACGTGATGTAACCTTCCTGAGCAGCCTGCCATGTGGAAACTTATCAAAGGCCTTACTGAAATGCATAGAGACTACATCTACCGCTCTGTCCTCATCAACCTTGCTGATCACTTCATCAATGAATGCTAACAAATTTGGGAAGCATGATCTCCCACTTACAAGTCTATGCTGACTGCTCTGAATCAAACCCTTTGTAAGTAATGGGTGCAGTCAATGGTATGCTGTCCTTCATTGCATGACGATTCGAGTACATAAGTAAAGCCATCTTCCTGCTGTTGTAGAGCCTGTTGAGAGAGCGTTTGAGGCACTCTCTACAGAGTTGATCTCCTTTGTAAGGAATTATCTTCTTACCACAGACACGGATGATGGTAACATGAGGATAGAGTGAAGAAGCTGAGTGTTTAATCTGTAGAGTTGTGAGAGATGAAGAAATGGTGATACTGAAACATAAGGAGTGGCAGCGATCGCTTATTTGCAAAAGAGACATTGAGAAATTCCATACTTTACCCAGGGTTGATTGGTTTGATTTATTGTCACATGTACCTCAGTACAGGGAAACACTTTATTTATGAGCAGTGGAGGCAGATCATAGTAAGCATGGCCAGGCAGATCATAGGGTGGAAATAGACTTGGACAGAGTAAGGCATACAGGTTACACTGAACAGGATGTGCACTAGACAAGATCAACATGAGCAAGATCAGCATTATTTAAACTTAGAGAGTTCATTCATCAATCTAACGTGACTTTCCTAATAGTGTATAGGCCTAAATTAAATTTCCCCACGTTATTGTGCAGTCGGGGTGTGAATGGCCTCATCCTATTGCTGTGTCAGTGACTCAACGGACTGACTGGCTTCTTCCTCGTCCAATTGGACAGGGCCAAAGGCCTGATTGGGTTACCCCTGGTTCCTGTTTGACAGCTCGATGTGCTGACAACTGTGATGGTGCTGCAGCTTTAAGAGGTTATTTTGTTCTGGATTCTTTACAGAGAGAGATTGAACGACCGTTACCAAGCTGGCTAGTTAAGACCACTTGAGTAAACAGCTAGGGAGGCCTTGGGTTTATTTTAATGCAGCCTGAATGGGTGTGGCCAACTCTCACAGATTAGGATATCTGGGTTTTGGTTTCTCAGTAACATCAGAAACTATTGGGGCCTCCACAGAGTTGGAAGCTTCAATGACTATCTCCTGGCTGCTACTCTATCTGAATTTTCTCTTGATGCTGTTTTGAATTCCTGGATTCGAGAAATATTTGTGAAAATCTGTGTCTGAATATTCCTTTTTGCCAAAGGCTGTTTTTATGCGATTTTCCTATATTGGAGCAGTTCATTATTAATAGTTCCTAGAAATATTATTCTGTTAACTTGTCCAATAAAATTAAGTTATTCTAAATTCCCTTTTCTTTGGTTTCATTTTATTTTCCGTGTTAAAATAAATGGTGTTTTGCTTCACACCGAGTAGTTTGACCAGTGATATTGCATCTGGAACAAACACTTTACATTTCCTTTAAAATATGAAAATATTAGAGTCAAGGCTGCCACCTTCAAATATTTTCCAGGCGCTCTGGTGTGGTCCATCACACTAGACTCCTTCCCTTCCTGAGTAATAGGCTGGAGGCAACGAATGGGCTGTCCCTGTTCTTCTCCAATAGTGTCAATGGGCTGAATGATTTCCTCATATTCCTGAGAAATCAGCGTGAGGTGCGGAATGAACTCTTGTTTTACTGTGGCAATGTGCAGTGCCAGGCAGTGCTGTTACATGAATGTTACAGACACTTTAACAGAAAAAAACCTGAGTGGTGTTTGGGTCTTGCTGCACATGGACACAGACCAGTTCAGTAGCTGACGGAGGACAAAACGTTCTGAACATTGTGGAATCTTCAGTGACCATCCCCACATTCTGATCTTATGGTTGGGAGCGGAGAGACATTGATGAAGCAGCTGAAACTGTTTGTGAAGAGGAGATTCCTCTGAGGATCTCGCACAGAGCTGACCCAGGACTGAGATGATGAACATCTTCCTTTGTGCCATGTTTGTCTCCAAACACTGGAGAATTTACTCTGATTCCCATTAAGACCAGTTTTGTTAAGCTCCTTGATGTCAACAGAAGTTAACCACTGCCTTGATATCGGGGCCAGTCATTTTTACCTGAACCCTTGTGTCGACCCCTTTTGTTCATATCAATAGATCATGATATAGGAGCAGCAAGTGTTTTCTTCAAATAGGTTGTATTGAATGTCAGGATTTCTGTTCTCAAGAGTGTTCCAGGTGCTGGATGACTGAAAGTATTTGAAGAGGGGGTAGATGGAAATTGACCTGTCAGAGAGTTGAGGGATATGAAGAATTGGGTATGAAAGAGGATTTGAGGCCAGGAGCAGATCAGCCATGATCATAGTGAAGGGCAAGGCAGGCTTGAGGGATGAATGACTGCCCCTGTTTCTGATGTTCTCACATTCTGTTATTGGAAAGTTAGTGAGTGTTATTTTCATGAATGTTCTGTTATTGCGTATTACAGTCAGGGAGACCAGAGGATTTTATGAGCCATCTCTGGGTGAGGTATGGGGGCCGTATTCACAATGAATCTGGGTCTACAACATGACCAACAAATGGTGCACAAGTTGCAGAGAGGGGAAGCTCTGTGAAGAAAGATGAGGGGCCTCTTTCATACCCAGCCTGGGTTTTCCAATTACATTTCCCAAATCACCTCAGTGTGTGTGAAAGTCTTGAGAAGCTGAATGGTCTCCTCTGTTTGTGTGCACCAGGTTATAGGAGTAAGTGGCCTCCAACTGTTCCTGTCTAGCAGGTATGAGGGGCTGAATGGAACACAGGAATATGGGATTGAGGGAAGGAGTGGGTCATTAGACACTTTGAGCCGTCTCCACCAGGCACTAAGATTGTAGCTGATCAGGTTGTGTTCTCAGGCCCACTTTCCTGTCTGCGTCCTATTATGCATGACTCACTTCCCTGTCAAATATTTTACTAACTCAGCTTGAATGGTCCTGTCAGAATTATTCGTCATCCCTCTTGTAGACTCAGAGAGTTATGCAGAACGGAAACAGACCCGTTAGTCCAATCTGTTCACTCTGATCAGATATCAAATCTGATCCAGTCCCATTTGCCAGCATTTGGCCAATATCCATCCTCTTTCAGATACTTTTTAAATGTGCGATTGTAACCGCCATCACCACTTCCTCTGACAGCACTTTCCGTACACACATCACTCTCTGGGTGAAACATTTACCCTAAGGTCCTCTGGGCTCCCCTATGCTGAGAAACAGAACATGGCTGTTCAGAACATCCATGCCCCTGATGATTCTATAAAGCTCTATAATGTTACCCCTCAGCCTCTGGCACTCCGGGGGAAACACCTCAACCTAACCAGCCTCTCCCTAAAACTCAAATCATTCAGTCCTGCACCATCCGTGTAAATCTTTTCTGCAGCCAAACGAGTTGTATGCAGTATTCTGAAACTGGCCTCACCAGTATCGTATACAGATGCAAAATTGCACCCAACTCCTATACTCAATGCTCTGACTGATTAAGGCAAATGTGCCAAATGTGTTCTGCACCACACTGTCTACCTGCGACTCCACTTTCAAGGAACAATGTACCTGCAGTCCAAGGTCCCTTTGTTCCACAACACACCCCAGGACCTGACCATTAAGTGTATAGTTTCTGCCCTGATTTGCCTTCCCAAATGCAAAACCTCGTATTACACTTCATCTGTCACTCCTTGCCCCATCTAATTGTGGTCTCATTGTACTCTGAGATAATCTACTATTTCACCTTTCTGATGGCCTCTGTAAACTTACTAACTATGCCTCCAATATTCATCTCCAAATCTTTTCTATAAATGATGAAATGCAGCGAACTCAGTACTGGCTCTCGCCACACACTGCTGCTCACAAGCCTACAGTCTGAAAAATATCCCTCTTCCTTCGAGCCAATTGTGACTAGCTTCCCCTGTTTCCCATGTGACCGAATCTTCTTAATCTGTCTTCCAATCGGAATATTGTCAACACTTCGCTGAGGTCCATGTAGACAATGTCTACCAAACTGCCTTCAAACGTCTTCTTTGTCACCTCTTCATAAAACTCAATAAAATGAATGAGACATGATTTCCCATGCAGAAATCCACGTTGACAACTCTGATAAGTCCTTGCCTTCCCAACTGTATGTAAATCCTGTCCCTGAGAATCCCCTCCAACAACTCACCCACCACTGACATTAGGCTAACCGGTCGATAGCTACCCGGCTTTTTGGGTCACTGTATCCTTTTCTAGTCCCACTCTTCCACTGCTCACAACAAATGTTAAATGTAACCAGGTCGGTGATATGGCCGATGATATCGGTCTCAGACTGATTCAGAGTCAATTTTAGGAACAAGTCAGACTAGTTTCTTTAATCAGCTGAAATAGCACGTTTATGATCCAGAGCAATGTCACTCAAACTATTATGGAAAGATGAATGGCAAACGGTCTGGATATTGGAAATAAATAATCGATATTTCCCTTCTAAAAACACTGGCGCATACACACAGACACACAGGAAGATGTGTTGGGTAGGCCAGAGG
>NW_025211075.1:10171-11337 GCF_004010195.1 Chiloscyllium plagiosum
TGACAGATATCTTTGTTGCATTCTTAAAAACAGGTGAGGTGCCGGAGGACTGGAGGGTAGTTTATGTTGTCCCCCTGTACGAGAAGTGTAGTAGGGATATTCCGGGGAACTACAGACCAGTGAGCCTGACGTCAGTGGTGGGAAAGTTGCTCCAGAAGGTACTGAGAGATAGGATCTATTTATATTTAGAAAATAATGAGCTTATCAGTGACAAGCAACATGGTTTGTTGAAGGCGAGTTCGTGCCTTACCAAATTAATAGAGTTGTACGATGAAGTGACCAAGTTAATAGATGAAGGAAGTGCTGTTAATGTAATATACATGGACTTTAATAAGACGTTTGATAAGGTTCCCCATGATAGGCTAATGGAGAAATTGAAGTTATATGCTGTGCAGGGTGTTCTAGCAAGGTTGATAAAGAACTGGTTGAGAAACAGGAGACAGAGAGGATTAGTTGAAGGGAGTTTCTCAAAATGGAGAAAGGTGACCAGTGGTGTTCCACAGGGGTCAGTATTGGGGCCACTGTTGTTTGTAATATATTTCAATGATCTGGAAGAGGGCACTGTTGATATGATCAGCAAGTTTGCATATGACACGAAGATTGGTGGAGTAGCAGAAAGCACAAGGGGCTGTCAGAGAATACAGGATGATATAGATAGACTGGAGAGTTGGGCAGAAAGTGGCAGATGGCTTTCAATCCAGACAAATGTGAGGTGATGCAGTTAGGCAAGTCTAATTCTAGAGCGAATTATACAATGAACGGAAACGCCTTCGGAAAAGTTGATGGGCAGAGAGGTCTGGGAGTGCAGGTCCATTTTACCCTGAAGGTGGCTGCTCAGGTGGATAGAGTGGTCAAGAAGGCATATGGTATGGTTGCCTTCATTGGACGGGGTACTGAATATAAGAAGTGGCAAGTCATGTTAACATTATGCAAGACATTGGTTTGGCCGTTATAGAATGCTGTGTACAGTTCTGGTCGCCACATTATCAAAAAGATGTGGACGCTTTGGAGAGGGTGCAAAGGTTTACGAGGATGCTGCCTGGTATGGAAGGTGCTAGCTATGAAGAAAGGATTAGTAGGTTAGAAAAAAGGAGATTGAGGGGGAACTTGATTGAGGTTTACAAAATCATGAAGGGTATAGACAGGGTGGATAGAGACAAGCTTTT
>NW_025211075.1:11591-13197 GCF_004010195.1 Chiloscyllium plagiosum
AACTTTGCCCAGATATTAGTGTAACTCATGACAAAAGTAAAAATTGAGAGATTGTCCAAAATGTTATTCTGCTTCTGAAGATATTCTAATCGCACAAGCTGCTAGCAATGGGACTTGATCCTGAAAAAGTTGGATTTGGCTGACTTCCCTTTGCATTAGGCAGTGAGGAGATTCCAATGAATACTGGTCAGGGATCGTCCAAAGAGTAGCACGGAGGCTCAGTGGTTAGCACCGCTGCTTCACAGCACCAGAGACTTGGGTTTGATTCCTGCCTCGGGCGACTATCTGCGTGGAGTTTGCACATTCTCTCCTGTCTGTGTGAGCTTCTAATGGGTGCTCCAGTTCCCTCCCACAGTCTAATGCTGTGCAGGTTAGGTGGATTGGTCATTCTAAATTGTCCACAGTGTTCAGGGATTTTTAGGTTCGTTACATTAGTCAGGGTTAAATGTAGGGGAACGGGTCTGGGAAGGTTACTCATTGGAAGGTTGGCATGTACGTGTTGGGCTGAAGGGCCTGTTTCCACACTGCAGGAATTGTATAAAAAACAAGAATGGTAATGATGACTGTAGAGTTTTTTTTTTAGCCGGCACACATTGCTGTGATGAGGAACAATGAAGGAGAGAGAGAGTGCAATAGGCCATTTCTTCACAGGCAGATTACATTTTCTCCCTCTCTGAGCTGAATCACACAATAATGTTATCCTCTCCCAAACTGGACCATGTGAGGTCTCCTTGTACATTGTCCAAACTATGTCTCCATCACATTCCCTGTTCCATGTAGGTGCAACATTGCCGCTGTCAAACACAGAGCATACGACTTAGCAGAAAATGGTCTCGATCGATTTGAAGATATGTTTATATGTCACTGCGTCATTAAAAAATAAAATCTTGAATGTATTCAGAGTACCTGTGATAAACTAAATGCATTTTTTAACAAATACAGAAATTGCTGGAAAAGCTCGGCAGGTCTGACAGCATCCAGATGTCTTTTACATGCTGTAATTGTACCAGCCTCCACCACTTCCTCTGGCAGCTCATTCCATACGCACACCACACTCTGTGTGAAAAGATGCCCCTAGACCTCACCAAAACCTTTCCCCTCTCACTTTTAACCAATGCCCTCTAGTTTTAGACGCCTCTAACCTGGGAGAAAGCCCGGACTACTCACCCTATCCATGATCATTCTGATTTTATAAACCTTTACTGCTGTGAAATGTGACTCCAATCAACACGAATAGCTGTGTTTTCACTCATCCTGGGCCGAAATTCTGAAATTGAATACTGACACCTCTTCCTTCTCCATCAAGCCACAATTCTAAATCCATTTTAATCAGTTTGTTCAGATGTATTATGAGACACTTCTGTGGTATTTACACCGAGACCTTTGCGTGTTAAAGTGTGTTTGCTCATCAGCCTGTTATGACATGCTGTGACATACCTCTGCAATAGGCGGGACTTGAATCCGGACTCTAGTCCATTGCTATGAACACTACCACACGAGTTCAGGAATTAGAATCAAAGCCAGAGCTCTGGCTCAGAGGCAGGGACACTACCATACCCAGATTTTGGGTCATATTTCAAGTGCCAGCTTTCAGCTTGGTGTGGAT
>NW_025211075.1:13790-17909 GCF_004010195.1 Chiloscyllium plagiosum
TCTCACGTGGATCTGCCCTCTTCGTAAAACCATGAAATGATACCAGGCCACTGATTACTGTCCAGCCTTTCCTCCCCAATGACTGTGTCTGCAACTGTCCCTCCTCCCCCTAACCACACAAGGCAACCCAAGCTCATGGTCTTTGTGAAAATCAAGGCTGGTGTATGCAGGCTTCCTGGAGATGGGGACTTTTAAAATTGAACGGGGAAGGTGAGAAGGTAGTAATATCACACACTGGACTGAGGAATGGCAGATGGAGTTTAATTTGGATTCATGCAAGATATTGGATTTGGTAAATCAAACAAAAGCAAGACGTATACAATTAAATATAGGGCCTTTGGTTGTGTTGCAGGACAGACACCTAGGCTGTCAGGTATAATTCTTTCGAATTTGCATCTCATATAGATATTGCTGTTAAGAAAGTGTCTAACACACTTGTCTTCATTGGTCAGACCTTTGAGTATCGGAATTGGGACGTCAGTCTGTGTCCAGTCTGGTTCCCCTGCCCGCTCATTCCATAGGCACACCACCCTCTGGGTGAAAGAGCTGCCCCTCAGGTCACTTTTAAATGTTCCCCTCTAACCTTAAGCCTATGTCCTCTAGTTTTGGTCCCCTCCTCCCCCCCCCCCCCCCCCCACCCTCAGAAAACGACTTGACTATTCACTTTGATATTATTGACCTTGACATAATTAAACTGGAGGGGATTGAGAAGAGATTAACCTGGATATTGTTGGGAATGGAGGGATTGAGCAAAAAGGAGAGGCTGGATAGGATGGGACTTTTTTCACTGGAGAGTATGAGATTGAGGGGTAACTTTACAGAGATTTATAAAATCATGAGGGATACAGATAAGCTGAAGGGCTGATGTATTTTTCCTTTTGTGGGGGGATTCAAGACTGGGGGGTAGTTTAATGTGTGCAGAAAAAGATTTACAAAAGTCATGAGAGATAATTATTTTAGACAGAATCTGGCTTGTGTGTGGAATGAACTTCCAGAGGAAGTGGTGAAAGCAGGGAAAGTTATAACGTTTAAAGGACATTTAGATCAGTACATGGATAAGACATCAGTTTGGATGGTACTGTGAGCAGCTGCCCTCTCCCTCCCTGTCTCTGAATGAATCCCTCTTGGTTTTCATCCTCTGCCAATGTCTGTGCAGTGGCGTGTGGAGGCCAGCAGAGTATCACTTCAAACACCACGGAGACTGCCAGACCTGCCCCACACAGAGACACACAGAGGCACACACAATAATTGTTAGGACACGGCGTGAAGCACATCTCGTAACTTAAACTAAATATAAAAAAATGCTCAATTCTCCTCATAAAATATAACAAAATATGAGAGGCAGAGAAATCCTAAATTCCACTGTTTAAATAAAAACATCAATTTATTTTTTTAACTCTGAAAGTGAACATTTTACATTAACTATTCACAACTCTGAGACCCCTTTCTCTAAATTGCTTATTAACTGCCTACAGCTCTATAGCAATATACTGTTTCAATAAGCTGCTTATTGAAATTGCATTAACTTAATTTCAAAACCACACAGCAGCTGTTGTTTGCGATGTCTTCTTCCAGCTGTAGATCTCCCTGGGTCACCTTCTTTCGGTTTACTGCGGATATTTTTCGTATGAGAAGGTACCTTTGATAGAGAGTGTTTCCAAATTTCTTGGATCTGTGTTGATGGTATTTGCTCTGTCTGAAATTTTCAAAATGCCTGCATTTTTAATATCCACAACATTGTATTATCTCATTGGTTCGATTTTCGAAAAACGATAAATTCAAACTTGATTTGGTTTTAGTATCCTGGGGCATAATTTAAACTGATTGGTAAAATTCGAATTGTTGTCCAAAGAGCAACTACTCGGGGATCTATTTCCCAGCCAAGTGTGACATATTTTCAGATGTCGTTGACACTCTGGGTCTGCCATCCTTTCATACCACAGGTGCTTGGCAGGTCTCAGTTCAGAACAACATTCTCTCTCTCTTAAAGGTACAGTACACACTTTCAAATTCATAACATTAATACCCTGTTTTCAATGAAGTCAAATTCATAACATTAATACCCTGTTTTCAATGAAGATAAGTGGAGCCTATCCAAATTTCTCTTGCTACGTGGCTTGTCAACATTTCATTCACTCTGTGTCATGTGTTTCAGGACTTTTGTTGTTCCATTGACAGCATGTCATTATTCGACTCTGTCCCTGGGAATATAGCACTAGACAATAGGTGCAGGAGTAGGCCATTCTGCCCTTCCAGCCTGCACCACCATTCAATATGATCATGGCTGATCATCCTTAATCAGTATCCTGTTCATGCCTTATCTCCATAACCCTTGATTCCCCGATCCTTGAGAGCTCTATCCAACTCTTTCTTAAATGAATCCAGAGACTGGGCCTCCACTGCCCTCTGGGGCAGAGCATTCCACACAGCCACCACTCTCTGGGTGAAGAAGTTTCTCCCCATCTCTGTCCTAAAGGTACAGTACACACTTTCAAATTCATAACATTAATACCCTGTTTTCAATGAAGATAGGTGGAGCCTATCCAAATTTCTCTTGCTACGTGGCTTGTCAATATTTCATTCACTCTGTGTCATGTGTTTCAGGACTTTTGTTGTTCCATTGACAGCATGTCATTATTCAACTCTGTCCCTGTGAATATAGCAATAGACAATAGACAATAGGTGCAGGAGTAGGCCATTCTGCCCTTCCAGCCTGCACCACCATTCAATATGATCATGGCTGATCATCCTTAATCAGTATCCTGTTCATGCCTTATCTCCATAACCCTTGATTCCCCGATCCTTGAGAGCTCTATTCAACTCTTTCTTCAATGGATCCAGAGACTGGGCCGCCACTGCCCTCTGGGGCAGAGCATTCCACACAGCCAGCACTCTCTGGGTGAAGAAGTTTCTCCTCATCTCTGCCCTAAATGGTCTACCCCGTATTTTTAAGCTGTGCCCTCTGGTTCGGTGCTCACCTGTCAGTGGAAACATGTTTCCTGTCTCCAGAGTGTCCAATCCTTCAATAATCTTCTATGTCTCAAACAGATCCCCTCTCAGTCTTCTAAACTCAACGGTATACAAGCCCAATCGCTCCATTCTTTCTGCGTAAGGTAGTCCTGCCATTCCAGGAATTGACCTCGTGAACCTACGCTGCACCCCCTCAATAGCCAGAATGTCTTTCCTCAAATTTGGAGACCAGAACTGCACACAGTACTCCAGGTGTGGTCCCACCAGAGCTCTGAACTGCTGCAGAAGAACTTCTTTGCTTCCGTACTCAATCCCTCTTGTTATGAAGGCTAGCATACTATTAGCCTTATTCACTACCTGCTGTACCTGCGTGCTTACCTTCATTGACTGGTGTACAAGAACACCCAGATCTCTTTGTATTGCCCCTTTACCTAAATTGATTCCATTTAGGTCGTAATCTGCCTTCCTGTTCTTGCCACCGAAGTGGATAACCATACATTTATCCACATTAAACTGCATCTGCCATGCATCTGACCACTCACCTAACCTGTCCAGTTCACCCCGTAATCTCCTAACATCCTCCTCACATTTCACCCTGCCACCCAGCTTAGTGTCATTAGCAAATTTGCTAATGTTATTACTAATACCATCTTCTATATCATTAACATATATTGTAAAAAGCTACGGTCCCAGCACTGTTGCCTGCGGTACCCCACTGGTCACTGCCTGCCATTCCGAAATGGAGCCGTTTATCTTTACTCTTTGTTTCCTAACAGCCAACCAACTTTCAATCCAAGTTAGTACTTTGCCCCCAATACCATGCGCCCTAATTTTCCTCAGTAACCTCCTATGTGGGACTTTATCAAAAGCTTTCTGAAAGTCCAGGTACACTACATCTACTGGATCTCCCTCGTCCATCTTCAGAGTTACATTCTCAACAAATTCTAGAAGATTAGTCAAGAATGTTTTCCCCTTCATAGATCCATGCTGACTCTGACCTATCCTGTTACTACTATCCAGATGTGTCGTAATTTCATCCTTTATAATAGACTCCAGCATCTTTCCCACCACGTAGGTCAGACTAATTGGTCTATAATTTCCTGCTTTCTCTCTCCCACCTTTCTTAAATAGTGGTATAACATTAGCCAC
>NW_025211075.1:18637-21640 GCF_004010195.1 Chiloscyllium plagiosum
GACATCTTTGCGACAGGTCAATTTCAGCTCCTGATTCAACTTACATCTGACATCCAGACTACTGTTTGGGGGCCTGTAGATAACTCCCAAGAGGGTCTTTTTACGCTTAGAATTTCTCAGCTCTATCCACACTGACTCCACAATCCCTGATTCAAGGTCCCCCCGTACGAGGGACTGAATATCATCCCTTACCAACATGGCCACCCCACCCACTCTGCCCGTCAGACTGTCCTTACGATAGCACGTGTAGCCTTGAATATTCATTTCCCAGGCCCTGTCCACTTGAAGCCACGTCTCAGTTATCCCCACAATATCGTATCTGCCAATTTCCAAAAGAGCCTCAAGCTCATCCATCTTATTTCTAATGCTTCCTGCATTCATATATAGTATTTTTAATTTGTTACTGCCCTCACCCTTCCCATCAACTCCTATTTCACTCAACCTTACAGCATGATCCGTTTTTGAGTTTTCTGCCTCATTTATACAGTTGTCTTTCTTGACTTCGCTTGTTCTAACTTTCCCTTCATTTTATTTCTTGCACATCCAATTTGTCCCCTCCCTCCGCCGCACCCCCCTCCTCCCCGCTACTTAGTTCAAATGCAGCGGTGTTGCAGTAGCAAACCTGCCTGCCAGAATGCTGGTCCCTAACCTATTAAGGTGCAGACCGTCTCTCATGTAGAATTTATGCTTCCCACAAAACATACCCCAGTGATCCAAGAATTTAAATCCTTGCTTCCTGCACCAGTTCCCCAGCCACACGTTCAAGCCCATTATCTCCCTGTTTCGTGTCTCACCAGCCCGACGAACTGGAAACAAACCGTAGATAACCACCTTGGACGTCCTGCTTTTCAGCCTTCTTCCTAGTTCTCCGAAGTCCCGCTGTAGTATGTTCCACCTCTTCTTCCCGACATCAATTGTGCCGACATGAACCACCACCTCTGGCTCTTCACCTTCGTCCTTGGGGATTTCCTTCACTCTGTCCGTGATGTCTTTCACCCTAGCACCAGGAAGGCAACACACCATCCTTTCGTCCCGCCTGCTGCCACAAAAAACCCCGGTCAGTTCCTCTCACGATGGAGTCCCCTATTACCACGGCTCTGTGTGATGTCCGACTCTTCCGCTCTGCCTCTGCACCAACTTTTGATTGACAGACCTGACCGCCTCGCGGACTGGCAGTGTCATCAGTCTCTACTGTTTCCAAAAGATCCAACTTGTTCCTGACAGGTACTTCCCCCGGGGTCTCTTGCACCCGTCTCCTCTCTGCCTTCCTCATCGTCTGCCCTCTTCTGGTACGATTAGTGTAATAACCTCGCTGAAGGTCTTGTCCAGAAAGATCTCGTTCTCTCGAGTGAGCCTGAGGTCCTCGAGTTCTTTCATCAGTGCTGCAATATGCTCGGTCAGTATAGCAATATTTCACTAGCTCATACTTGTGAGTGTGGCAGGATTTCGTTCTTTCATGGGGACTGCGATTCTGTGACAATCTCCACGTTTGTAGATGGCACCAATCTTGAACGAATTGTGAAATCTATGGAGGACAGTGTGGAACTCGAACAGGACAATCACATGTTGGTGTAGTTTTCGGGCAGATGGGGATCAATGCAGAGCAATGTGAGGACATTGATCCCCACTTTGACAGGATGGACATTGAAAGACAATATAAAAAGGGCCACGGCTTCTAAATTGTGCCGGGGGAAACGGAGCTGCCAGTGGGTTTAAAGTGAGAAATGCCCTTCACTGAACATTGCTCCTTACTCGGTCGGTGGGACGTGGATGTTTCAGAATCTCCACACGAGGCGTCCCGGTCCTCTCTGACTTGTTCCAGGGTCCTCTCCACATGGCAGGGGGAGGGGGAGGGGGTGAGGGAACGGATATCGGGCACTCCACCACCCGGCTTGGCCCTTTTTGGCCTATTCCAGGCTGTTTCTCCTGAAATGGGAGAAAGGGAGGGTGGGACTGAGGTGAGAATGGGTGGCCCTGCTGTTAGTGCTGGTGTAGGTGGGGGACATGGTGAGGGGTCTGAAGGGATTCAGCCCACAGTGTTGGATCCATGCAGTGTTATAGGTGTGGAGAGGGATGGGTAAAGTGGAGGGAAGAGAGAGAGAGAGAAAGAGATATGGGGGTGGAGGGGAAGGTGCTGCATTCAGTAGTGAGAGTGGTGGAGCATAAGCCTTGTTCGGGTGTCGGTGCTAAAACAGATGTACAGTGAGTGTGAGGGAGCAGAAAGAATACGGTGACCCTTATCCTGACAGAGCGGGGAAGGTTATTGATGCTTGACCTGTATTGCTGGACATTTCTTCAGATCGCAGATACTGCACTGAGCTGGGTGGTGTGCTCAGACCATGCTCGGTGGGTCTGGTGGTGTGGCCCCCTCTGGGAAGAGAATGATCCTCCTCTGTATTAGCCAATCTACCAGAACCTCCGTGCCCCTGTCGACAAACCGTGGTGTAATTGCCATGGTCGGAATATCCAGGGGCACCCGGGCGATGGTGAGTACCTCCAGCCATGATGAGTGGGAGAATCGGGCTGGTATTGAATGAGAGGGACACCATTGAGTGGGCTGGGTAGTTCATGAGGTGAGTTCGATTTGATAGCACCAGGAAACTCGCTCAGCCTCGTGCGGACGCACCCCCTGTCACATTCAAGGAAAATCAAAAAAAGATAAATCATTGTTATAATCTGCCCAATGAGTCATAGGTTCTGTTGAAAACTAATTCCAGTTACAAAGATGCAGAACAAATGCTCATCTGACTTCACACCAATATCCCTTTTTCCCATCTTTCCTGGGAAGATTGGCCCATGTTACAGGATGCTATCAAAGTGTCTACCTTTCAGCATTCTGAAACTTGCGAGCACATCCTTCCATGACACTATCTCTCAGTCTCCCCCGCTCTGTCTATACCCCAAACCCCTCCCATGTGATGGTATTTAAACTGATTCCCCCGCCATCTCTCTGGCAATGATGTTCACACACACAGCACTCCCTTGTCAGGGCCCAATGGAGAT
>NW_025211076.1:0-1597 GCF_004010195.1 Chiloscyllium plagiosum
ATCAACAAAACTAATTATCTGGTTAGTCTCACATTGCTGTTTGTGGGAGTTTGCTCCATTCAAAATTGGCAGCAACATTTTCTGCATTATAACAGAGATAATTTTTTAAAAAAATCATTAGCTATAAAGAGTCTTGCAAAGTACGATGTAATAGCGAATTTTTTTCTTATTTTCTTTTTTCAAACGCCCCTCCTCTTTCCAACTCCAGCACTGCAGCACCAGGTTCTTATCAGTTGTCTTTGTCACAACTTCTAGCAGGAACTGAAAAACTTGAATTCTTAATTTATTCTTCCTCAACCTGTTCCCTTTTCTTGTATGGAACTGTCCTAAAAATTACAATATGTTTATCATTAATTCAAAGAGCTCATTGGGCTTGTGAGTTTTTATTTTGGTTTTTCTTATTTTCTGGAGATGTGGTAGTTTAAGTTGCTTCTTCCTCCTTTTTACTGGACTCAATCATGTAGGCAATCAATTATTGAACTGCTTTGGGACTGCTTTGCTTCCCCTAATTAATGCTATGTGAACAACACTCGAGAACCCTATTAAAATGAACGAATTAGGCACTAAAATTATACTCAATGTTAATTTTTTTTATAGTTGCAATTCCTTGGGGATCCACTGGGTGACAGCAACATTCTAGGTCTAACCACAGGTACAGTATTGAGCAACAACCTTTGTATCAATCTTTCTCTGACAAACCCTTTTAATCTTCCTCATGGACTTCTGGTAAAGAAATCATACCCAGGTCCATTAAGCCAAACAGCAACACAAACTGCACATATATATGTAGTTCTTTTAGAGTAATAAAACCCCAGACACTTAACAGAAGCATAATCAAATATGACTTGACATTAAACCACCAGAACAAATATGAAGGTAGGTGACTAAAAACAAATACAAGTATATTTTGAGGGATGAATTGAAGGAGGCCAACAAAAAGGAAGAGAGTTGGAGAAATATCAAAAGAGAGAGAAATGTTGTGGGGTGGGGGGGATTGAGTAGTTAGGACTTCCTTATGGTTTCTCCTTGCTCTTGGTCTAAATTTACATCTTTCTCAAGTTTCTCTCCTATTTCCTTAAGCCTAATCCAAGTCTGACGTGACCATGAGACCTATATCCTATTTCCTTGACCTGAATTCCACTGATCATCCAACATTCTATCTTGCCTGATGAGCCCCAAAATTGCAGAGCATAAAATCACCTCCAGCACCTTTTTTTCCCAAGCTGAATGTGCCTCCAAGCCATGAGATGGATGAATTTCAGGTTCAAAGCTACTTGATTGCAATGGGTATTATCAGTTCACAGGTAGCAGCATCAGATCAGAAAAAGAATAATCCATTGCACTGGAGAAACAAGTAGCTCATAGAAGACACACTTACTTTTGATATGGCAATAAGTGTTTTAAAAGGACACCAGCTCAAAAAAAAATGTAATGTTCAAAGGACATATATTTTGACAGAGATGCCCGGCAAATGGGGTGTCCATAAAACAAACTGTGGGTGAATTAAACTAGGTTTATTTCACATATAAATATAGCACGTTAACCAATGAAATTATTGTGTGATTATTTTGTTGAAGAAACTTCATTTGCACAAGTT
>NW_025211076.1:17652-21649 GCF_004010195.1 Chiloscyllium plagiosum
CGTGCAGAGAGCAGCTGCTCCATGAATATGTCCCTGAATCTCCCTTTGGTCTCCCTGATAGAGAGGAGGCCACATCGGGAGTTGGAGGCGTGCTTGGTGGTGCAGGATCAGGCTCTGTATGGAGCACCAGTGCTCTAAACACAACAACCAACCCGACTTTCTAGTTAACTTCCATTTCAATTCCCCCTTCAACTCTACCGGGGACATGCCCATCCTTAGCCTGTCCACTGTCAGAGGAACACCTCCTGAGAATCTACCATTGAAGCTGATACCCAATGGCCTCAATATTGACTGCAGAAGCTTTTCAACACGAGCCTTATCCCCTGTCCCTTCTCCCTGACCAGACCCACCTGTCCATCTTCTCACTCACATATCTGCTCCACCCTTCCCACTAACCAATCACAGTAACCTCATACCTACATGTATACACCACCATCATACCTACCCTTCACCCTTCCATATCCCATCACTCTATTTCTGGGCTCCCCTCCCCCTCGCAAGTCCCGACCTGCAGTACTTACTCTCTCCAAATTGTGGAACTATGTCGTCTACATGTAAGAAGAAATACATTTGGACATTTGAAAAGATCGCTGACTCATTCCTCATTTCTTAACAACCCAACACACACCTTCCAGATGAAGCAGCATTTCACTTGTAATCTTTCAATCCTGTCTCCTGTCATTGCTGCTCACAATTCAGTCTCCTTTAAATTGGCGAGACCAAACAGAGACTGCATTGAGGAACACTCCCACTCTGTCTGTAGGAAGAGCCCTGACCGTGTCATTGTTTCCCATTTCAATAACCTACCTTGTTCTTATGCTCTTATTTCAGTCCAGGGCAGCTGCAATGTTCCAATGAAGCAAAACCCAGGCTCGAGTAACACCTCACATTTCACTTTGGTACGTTACAGGCTGTAGGAGTTTGTATTCAATTCTATAACTTCACAGCAAGACGTCATTATGGCTGTACTCAAATCTTCATACATTCCTTCCCTTGGTCTCCCAATGAACTTGCCCTGTTTGTGAATCGTTTGTCTTGCACTCAATTAAGGAACCCAATTTCCCCCCTTTACAATCTAATGTATATTCATTTCCATAACTATGTTAAAATGAAGACAGTTGTGGTAACTGGACCCAAAGTGCTCTCCGACTGACATTTCAGTCACTTGGCCGACCTCGGTTTCTGAGGGAGGTCTCGTGTTGCATCCGCCTGAGTAGCATAGAGGCCTCTACATCTCGATTTAGGAAACTTTCTTAGACATATTTGACAAATTCCACCCCGCATGGTCCTTTTACACTTTGGGTGGCCTAGTCAATCCATGGGAAGTTAAAATCTCCATCCAATACTACTCTATTATTTTTATAGGTACCTGCAATCTCACTACGCATTATTTCCTCTCGTACACGCTGGCTATTTGGGGGTCTAGAACACCATCCCAGCAGACTGACCATCCCCTTTTTGTTTCTAACTTTTAAAAATATTGCCTCATTTGAGTACCGCTTAACAATATCGTCTCTTGGCACTGTTTTTATGTCCTCCCTAATCAAAGGGACAACTCCCCCTCCTCACTTACTTGTCCTTCTCTCACGCCTGTAGCTTCTGTATCCTGGAACACTGAGCTACCAGTCCTGCCCTTCTCTCAGTCATGTTTCTGTTATGGCTATAATATCCCAGTCCCCAGAGCTAATCTATGGTCGGAACTTGTCTGCCTTACCAGTCAGGCCTCATGCGTTGAAATTAATGCCCTTTAAACCAGAAGTCTTTACCCTCCCTATACAGTGTCCCAGATATCCTAGATAGGAAACTTGCTCTCGATGGCTGATGTATTTTCGCCTGACTAGTTGATGGCCCCTAGCTTATTCAGAGTCTCAACTCCCTGCCAAAATAGTTTAAATACTGCCGGGTAACACTAGCAAATCTCCTCCCAGGGATGCTGGTCACCCTCTGCTTCCAGTGCAAATCATCCCCCTGGTACAGGTCATCTCTACCCCAGAAGAGACCAGAATGACCTAATAAATGGAAACCCTGCCCTCTACACTAGCTCCTCAGCCACACATCCATCTGGCCGATCTTTCTATTTCTATCCTCACTGGCGCGTGGACTGGGAGTCATCTGGAGACCATGAACGTCAATAACATTTTTTAAAAAACTTCTTACACAGGGGCCTTATTTCGCAGGAGCCTACCCCTGTCATGTGGGCCGATGTGCACAATGACCTCTGGCTGTTCACCTTCCCCTTCAGAATGTTCAGTAACGACTCAGAGAAATCCTTGACCCTGGTACCCAGGAGGCAGCACACAATCCTGGGGTCTCTTCTGCAGCCACACAGTCTCCCGTCTGTCCCTCTCAAAACTGAGTCTCCTATCAGTATTGCGATCATTAGAGAGGATCTGGCAAACAGAGGCTCAGAGGAACAACCTGCAATTGGGTGCATATTAGAAAAGTGGAGTATTTTAAAGTGATGCAGTGAGAACGCAGGGCCAGTGTGCTCTTTGAAGAGTGAAGAGTAAAGACAGCAAGTCCAGGGAATACTGATCAAGTGATATCGTGAGTTTGATAAAGAAAATACAGTGCAATAAAATCAGTTTAAGCTCTTCACAAGCATAGAGAGTGCGAGGCGATTGTGGAAAATGAGATACAAACAATAGTCATGTAATATATTTGGCAGATACGATTGCAGAAAAGCCACAAGTATTTTATCAGCATCGTGAGAGTAAGAGGATTCCCAGTGAAAGAGGGAGGCATGTGAGTAACCAAAAGGACAATTTGTGCATGGAGCCAGAGGAAGTAGGTGAGGTCTTCACTGAATACTTCCCATCTGTATTCATGCAGGAGAAAGGCATTGTAGTCGGGGATTTCTGTTGGGATGGTAAGGTTCCAGAACATGTTAAGACCAATAATGAGGCAGTATTAAATATTTTCACAGACATAAAGGTGGAGAAATCCCCAATACCCAATGAAGTGTATCACAGGCTGCTATGGGAAGTAAGGAGGAGATTGCTCGGGCCCTGGTGGATATATTTAACACTTTGCTGGCCACGGATGAAGCGCCAAATGACTGGAGGACCGTGAATGTGGTTCCTTTGTTCAAGAAGGGCAGCAGGAATAGGCCAGGTAATTACAGAGCAGATAGTCTGACAGCAGTGGGAGGGAAATTGGAACAATTCTGAGGGACAGGTTGAATCAATAACTGGTAAGACAGGGATCGATTACTGATAGCCAGCATGGATTTGGAAGAGGAAGATAATGTCTGATGAACTCAGCTGAAATATTTTTTAATTACGAATGAAGATATTGATGAGGGCAGCGCAGATGTTGTGGTCTACATAGAATTCATTAAGGCCTTTGACAAGGTCCCACATGGAAGGCTGGTCCAGAAGGAAAAAGCCCATGGCATCAAAGGCAAGTTGGGAAATTGGATCCAAAATTGTTGTGTGGGTTGGTTTTGTGATTGAAAGTCTTTGCCCAGCGGGTGTATCACAGGGATCTGTGCAGGAACCATTGCTGTTCCTTTTGGGCATTGTTCACTCGGATGTGAAAGCAGAAGGTCTCATTATTAGGTTTGCAGATGACATGAAAGGTGAGGGTGTTGTCCACAGTGAGGGGGATGGTCTCAGGCGACAGTCTGAACGTTGAGGCTGGGACATAATTTCAAGATAGTCATTTCAATTGACAAGGCAGGCATGAGCACAGCAGGCAATGAGGGAAAACGCATCAATTAAGCTGCATTTACTTTAATGTAGAAGGCATAGCAGGTTATACAGATGAACGCACGGCATGGATGGGAGCATGGGACAGGGATATCACAGGAATTACAGAAACACAGCTGAGGGAGGGGCAGGACAGGCAGATCAATGTTCCCGGGACAGATGCTACAGGAAGGATAGAAGGGGATGCAAGAGAGGAGGGGGATTGGAGTTTTTGATCAGTTAAAACATCACTGCAGCACAGAGAGGATATTCCTGGGGATCGCCCAGTGAAGCTGTATTACTGGAAC
>NW_025211077.1:0-3051 GCF_004010195.1 Chiloscyllium plagiosum
GTTTTCTTGTTGGACATCATTGAACCCAGGTTTCAATGAGCTCAACGGATGAGAGCCCAAACTGAGCTTCAGTGATCAAGTTGGTGTTGAGGAAGACCTGCTTGATCCCACTGTAGATGACATAGAACATAGAACAAAAATACAGTGCAGTACGGGCCCTTTGGCCCTCGATGTTGCGCTGATCCAAGCCCACTATCCTTCATATGCCTATCCAATGCCCGCTTAAATGCCCATAAAGAGGTAGAGTCCACCACTGCTACTGGCAGGGCATTCCATGAACTCACGACTCGCTGAGTAAAGAATCTACCCCCAACGTCTGTCCTATGCCTACCACGCCTTAATTTAAAGCTATGCCCCCTCGTAATAGCTGACTTCATATGTGAAAAAAGTTTCTCATGGTCAACCCTCTCTAAACCCCTAATCATCTTGTACACCTCTATCAAGTCACCCCTAAACCTTCTTTTCTCCAATGCAGACAACCCGAAGTGCCTCAGCCTTTCCTCATACGATCTTTCTACCATACCAGGCAACATCCTGGTAAACCTCCTCTGCACCCGTTCCAATGCCACCACATCCTTCCTATAGTATGGTGACCAAAACTGCACACAATACTCCAGATGCGGCCGCACCAGAGTCTTATACAACTGCAACATGACCTCAGGACTCCGGAACTCAAATCCTCTACCAATAAAAGCCAGTAGGCCACATGCCTTCTTTACCGCACTATTTACCTGGGTGGCAACTTTCAGAGATCTGTGTACATGGGCACCAAGATCCCTTTGCTCATCCACACTACCAAGTATCCGACCATTAGCCCAGTACCCCATCTTTTTGTTACTCTTATGAAAGTGAATCACCTCACACTTATCTACATTGAACTCCATGTGCCACCTTTCTGCCCAGCTCTGCAGCTTATCTATATCCCGCTGTAACCTGACACATCCTTCCTCACTGTCAACAACTCCACCGACTTTCGTAGCATCCGCAAACTTGTTCACCCAAACTTCTAGCCCCTCCTCCAGGTCATTTCTAAAAATGACTAACAGCAATGGTCCCAAAACAGATCCTTGCGGAACACCGCTAGTAACTGCACTCTTACCATCAACTACTACCCTCTGTCTTCTTCCAGCCAGCCAATTCCTAATCCAAACCCCCAACTCACCCTCAATGCCATACCTCCGTATTTTTTGAAGTAGCCTACCATGGGGAACCATATCAAACGCCTTACTAAAATCCATATACACCACATCTACGGCTTTACCCTCGTCAACCTCCTTAGTCACCTTCTCAAAGAATTCAATAAGGTTTGTGAGGCACGACCTGCCCTTCACAAAACCATGCTGACTATCGTTGATCACATTATTCCTATCCAGTTGTTCGTAAATCCTATCCCTTACAATTCTCTCTAAGATTTTGCCCACAACAGAAGTGAGACTCACCGGCCTATAGTTACTAGGGTTATCCCTACTCCGCTTCTTGAACAAGGGAACCACATTTGCTATCCTCCAATCTTCTGGCACTTCTCCTGTAGACAACGAGGACATAAAAATCAAGGCCAATGGCTCTGCAATCTCCTCCCTTGCTTCCCAGATAACCCTAGGATAAATGCCATCAGACCCAGGGGACATATCTATTTTCACCCTTTCCAGAATTTCCAACACCTCTTCCCTCCATACCTCAAAGCCGTCCATTCTAATTAATTGTGACTCAGTATTCACATCGGCAACAATGTCCTGTTCCTTCGTGAATTATGACGAAAAGTATTCATTCAGTGTCTCCCCAATCTCTTCAGCCTCCACACGCAACTTCCCACTACTATCCTTGACTGGACCTATTCCTACCCTAGTAATTCTTTTATTCCTGACATACCTATAGAAAGCCTTTGGTTTTTCCCTAATCCTACCTACTAAGGACTTTTCATGTCCCCTCCTTGCTGCTCTTAGCCCTCTCTTCAGGTCCTTCCTGGCTACCTTATAACTCTCAATCGCCCCAATTGAACCTTCACACCTCATCTTTACATAGGCCGCCCTCTTCCATTTAACAAGAGATTCCAATTCCTTATTAAACCACGGCTCCCTCACACGACCCTTTCCTCCCTGCCTGACGGGCACATACTTATCAAGGACACTCAATAGTTGCTCCTTCAACAAGCTCCACATATCAATTACGCCCATGCCTTGAAGCCTACTTTTCCAAGCCACGCATCCTAAGCCGTGCCTCACCGCATCATAATTTCCCTGACCCCAGCTATAACTCTTGCCCTGTAGTACACACCTATCCCTCTCCATCACGAGAGTAAAAATCACTGAATTATGGTCACTATCCCCAAAGTGCTCACCTAGCTCTAATTCTAACACCTGGCCTGGTTCGTTACCCAGAACCAAATCCAGTATGGCCTCACCTCTTGTTGGCCTGTCTACATATTGTGTCAGGAAACTCTCCTGCACACCTTGAACAAACACTGACCCATCTAACGAACTTGAGCTATAGCTTTCCCCATCAATATCAGGAAAGTTAAAGTCCCCCATAACACCCACCCTATTACTTTCACTCTTCTCTTGAATCATCCTCACAATCGTTTCTTCTACGTTTCTAGGACTATTAGGAGGCCTGTAAAAGACTCCTTACAGGGTGACCTCACCTTTCCTATTCCTAACCTCAGCCCAAACTACCTCGGATGGCAAGTCCTCATCCATCGTCCTTTCCACCGCTGTAATACTATCTTTGACAAGCAATGCCACACCTCCCCCTCTTTTACCCCCACCTCCGCCCCTACTCAAACATTTAAATTCTGGAACCTGCAACAGCCAATCCTGTTCCTGTTCTAGCCATGTCTCCGTAATAGCCACAACATCGAAGTCCCAGGTACCACCCCACGCTGCAAGTTCACCTACCTTATTTCGTATACTTCTTGCATTGAAGTATACACACTTCAAGCCACTTTCCTGTTTACAGACACCCTCCTTTGAGAATGATGCCATGTTCCTAACCTCACTACACTCCATGTCCTGCACCCGAAAGCTACAGTCTGGGTTCCCATGCCCCTGCAGA
>NW_025211077.1:3121-5874 GCF_004010195.1 Chiloscyllium plagiosum
AGGTCCCACCTTCCCCAGAAAGAACCCCAGTTATCCAGATACCGGAATCCCTCGCTCCTGCACCATCCCTGTAGCCACGCATTTAACTATTCTCTCTCTCTATTCCTCGACTCTCTATCAATTGGCACGGGTAACAAACCAGAGACAACAACGCTGTTTGTTCTAACTTTGAGCTTCCAATCTCGCTCCCTGAAAGCCTGCCTAACATCCTCAGCCCTCTTCCTACCTATGTCGTTGGTGCCAAAGTGGACCACAACTTCGGGCTGCTCCCCTCCCCCTTAAGGGCCCGGAAAACACGATCAGAGACGTCACATACCCTTGCACCTGGGAGGCAACATACGAAACGTGAGTCTCTCTCGCCCCCACAAAACCGCCTATCTGTGCCCCGAACTATCGAATCCCCAATAACCCTTGCTCTGCTCTTCTCCACCCTTCCCTTCTGAGCAATGGGGACAGGCACCGTGCCAGAGGCACTTTATTAATGATAGGGATTAGAGCAATGGGGCAATCATTGATCGTCTGATGTTTTGTCTGTGTGTGTACAGGACACACCCGGACACACCCATATCTTCCAACCTTCAATGCCAGCAACATCACTGAACACACACCTAGCAATAACCCGGGGATTACCGTTTTCCAGAACTGGACTGACCATATCATTGAGCCCACATCCGCATAGTTTCCCACATTGTCAGGGAGGTGCCAGTGCTGTATCCCAGCAGGAACAGCTTGATTGGAATATTATCAGGGCACGCAGTCTTTGCATTCTCCAATCCCTCCAGCCGTTTGTAGATACCACACACAGTGAATCGAATTAGCTGAAGACTGCCATATGGAGGGGACTAAAATAGATCATCCCATCGATACTTCTGGCTGAACATTATTGTGAATGATTCAGCCTTAACTTTTCTATTGCTGTGCTGGGCTCTTCCATCATTCATTGAGGAAGGTGGTATGTGGGGATCCTCTTCCTCCATTGAGTTGTTTGATTGACCACACAATTTAACCTGACTGCATGTGACAGGATTGCAGAGATTAGGTCTGATTTGTTGGTTAGACCTGTCTGTCACTAGCTGTTTATGTTATTTGGTGAGTAAGTGGTCCTGTTTGGTAACGTCATCTCATTTTGAGGTGTACCTGGTGCTGCTCCTGGCAAGCCCTCCTGTATTCTCCATTGAACAAGAGTTTATCCCCTGGCCTGATGCTCAGGGTAACGTGTACCATATGCCATGCATGGACAGTGAAAATTATGCAGGAGTACAAATCTGCTTCTGTGGGTAATGACCCAAATCACTTCACACAGGCCAGTGCTGAGTTCTAGATCTCTGAAATCTGTTCCGTTTAGAATGGTGATAGCATCTTTCACATGTGCGCTCATGCGCACACACACACAAACAAACACACACACACACACACACACACACACACACACACACACACACACACACACACTTCACAATGAAAAAGTGGGGCTTTGTCTCCCGAAATACTGTGTGCGGTAGTCACTTCCCAGTCTGGTCATCGCTCAATGTGTCTGCAGCCAGTAGATTGGTGAAGATGAGGTAAAGTATGTTTCTCCCTGTCAGTCGTTCCCTCCCGACCCGCTGCAGACCCAGTCAAGCAGCTATGACCTTTTGGACCTGACCATGCTGATCATCAATGCTGCTGCTGAGCCCCTCTGGGTGGTGGTTTTAAAATGGCCCACCCAGTATAGATTCTCCAGACTTGCATTCCACTCTCTGTAACATCGCCAGCCCTGCTTTCCTCTCTCTGTAACATCTCCAGCCTTGCTTTCCTATCTCTGTAACATCTCCAGCCTTGGTTTCCTATCTCTGTAACATCTCTAGACTTGCATTCCTATCTCTGTAACATCTCCAACCTTGCATTCCTAACTCTGTAACATCTCCAGCCTTGCTTTCCCATCTCTGCAACATCTCCAGCCTTGCTTTCCTGTCTCTGTAACATCTCCTGCCTTGCTTTCCTATCTCCGTAACATCTCCAGACTTGCTTTCCTATCTCCGTAACATCTCCAGACTTGCTTTCCTATCTCTGTAACATATCCAGCCTTGCTTTCCTATCTCTGTAACATCTCCAGCCTTGCTTTCCTCTATCTGTAACATCTCCAGACTTGCACACCTCTCTGTAACATCTCCAGACTTGCTTTCCTCTCTATGTAACATCTCCAGACTTGCATTCCCATCTCTGTAACATCTCCAGCCTTGCTTTCCTGTCTCTGTAACATCTCCTGCCTTGCTTTCCTCTCTCTCCGTAACATCTCCAGACTTGCTTTCCCATATCTGTAACACCTCCAGACTTGTGTTCCTATCTCTGTAAACTCTTTAGCCTTGCTTTCCTATCTCTGTGACATCTCCAGACTTGCATACCTCTCTCTGTAACATCTCCAGACTTGCATTCCCCTCTCTGTGACATCTCCAGCTTTGCTTTCCTCTCTCTCTGTAACATCTCCAGACTTGCTTTCCTACCTCTGTAACATATCCAGACTTGCATTTCTCTCTCTGGAACATCTCCAGCCTTTCTTTCCTCTATCTGTAACTTCTCCAGACTTGCATACCTCTCTCTGTAACATCTCCAGCCTTGCTTTCCCATTTCGGTAACATCTCCAGACTTGCATTCCTCTCTCTGTAACATCTCCAGACTTGCATTCCTATCTCTGTAACATCTCCAGCCTTGCATTCCTCTCTCTGTAACATCTCCAGACTTGCTTTCCCATCTCTGTAACATCTCCAGACTTG
>NW_025211077.1:8845-13962 GCF_004010195.1 Chiloscyllium plagiosum
TCACCCTCAGTGCCATATCTCCGTATTTTCTGCAGTGGCCTACCATGGGGAACCTTATCAAATGCCTTACTAAAATCCATATATACCACATCTACCGCTTTCCCCTCATCAACCTCCTTCGTCACCTTTTCAAAGAATTCAATAAGGTTTGTGAGGCACGACTTGCCCTTCACAAAACCATGCTGACTATCCTTGATCACATTATTCCTATCTAGATGTGCATAAATCCTATCCCTTACAATTCTCTCTAAGACTTTGCCCACAACAGAAGTGAGACTCACCGGCCTATAGTTACTAGGGCTATCCCTACTCCCCTTTTTGAACAAGGGAACCACATTTGCTATCCTCCAGTCTTCTGGGACTACTCCTGTAGACAAAGAGGACATAAAAATCAAGGCCAATGGCTCTGCAATCTCCTCCCTTGCTTCCCAGAGAATCCTAGGATAAATGCCATCAGGCCCAGGGGACTTATCTATTTTCACCTTTTCCAGGATTTCCAACACCTCTTCTCTACATACCTCAAAGCCATCCATTCTACTTATTTGTGCCTCAGTATTCTCATCGACAACAATGCCCTGTTCCTGAGTGAATACTGAAGAAAAGTATTCATTCAGTGTCTCCCCAATCTCTTCCGCCTCCACACGCAACTTCCCCCTACTATCCTTGACTGGACCTATTCCTACCCTAGTCATTCTTTTATTCCTAACATACCTATAGAAAGCCTTAGGGTTTTCCCTAATCCTATCTACTAAGGACCTTTCATGTCCCCTCCTTGCTGCTTTTAGCTCTCTCTTCAGGTCCTTCCTGGCTACCCTATAACTCTCAATCGCCCCAATTGAACCTTCACGTCTCATCTTGAGATAGGCTGCCCTCTTCCATTTAACAAGGGATTCCAATTCCTTATTAAACCACGGCTCCCTCGCACGACCCTTTCCTTCCTGCCTGACAGGTACATAATTATCAAGGACACTCAATAGTTGCCCCTTGGACAAGTTCCACATATCATTTACACTCTTGCCTTGGAGTCTACTTTTCCAAGCCACACATCCTAAGTCATGCCTCACCGCATCATAATTTCCCTTACCCCAGCTATAATTCTTGCCCTGTAGTACACACTTATCCCTCTCCATCACGAGTGTAAAAATCACCGAATTATGGTCACTATCCCCAAAGTGCTCACCTACCTTTAATTCTAACACCTGGCCTGGTTCGTTACCCAGAACCAAATCCAGTATGGCCTCACCTCTTGTTGGCCTATCTACATATTGTTTCAGGAAACCCTCCTGCACACATTGGACAAACACTGACCCATCTAACGAACTTGAGCTATAGCTTTCCCAATCAATATCAGGAAAGTTAAAGTCCCCCATAACAACCACCCTATTACTGTCACTCATCTCCTGAATCACCTTCCCTATCCTTTCTTCTACGTTTCTAGGACTATTAGGAGGCCTGTAAAAAAAACTCCTAACGGGGTTTCCTCACCTTTCCTGTTCCTAACCTCAGCCCAAACTACCTCAGTGGATGAGTCCTCAAAGTTGTCTCAGCTTCTGTAATACTACCTTTGGTTAACAATGCCAAACCACCCCCTCTTTTACATCATCTCTGTTCTTACAGAAACATCTAAATTCTGGAATCTGCAACAACCATCACTGTCCCTCCTCTAGCTATGTCTCTGAAATGGCCACAACATTGAAATCGCAGGTACCAACCCACGCTGCAAGTTCACCTACCTTATTTCGTATATTTCTTGCATTGACGTATACACACTTCAAGCCACTTTCCTGTTTACAGACACCCTCCTTGGAAATTATTGCCATGTTCCTAACCTCCCTACACTCCAGGTCCTGCACCCTAAAGCTACAGTCTGGTTCCCATGCCCCTGCAGAGTTAGTTTAAACCCCCCCCAAGAGCACTAGCAAACCTCCCGCCAAGGATACTGGTGCCTCTCAGGTTCAGGTGTAGACCATCCTGTTTATAGAGGTCCCACCTTCCCCAGAAAGAACCCCAGTTATCCAAAAACTGGAATCCCTCCCTCCTGCACCATCCCTGTAGCCACGCATTTAACTGTTCTCTCTCCCTGTTCCTCGACTCTCTATCACGTGGCACGGGTAACAATCCAGAGACAACAACTCTTTTCGTTCTAACTCTGAGCTTCCACCCTAGCTCCCTGAAAGCCTGCCTAACATCTTCAGCGCTCCTCCTACCGATGTCATTGGTGCCAATGTGGACCACGACTTCGGGCTGCTCCCCCTCCCCCTTAAGGACCCGGAAAACACGATCAGAGACATCACGTACCCTTGCACCTGGGAGGCAACATACCAAACGTGAGTCTCTCTCGTTCCCACAAAACCTCCTATCTGTGCCCCGAACTATCAAGTCCCCAATTACTATTGCTCTGCTCTTCTCCACCCTTCCCTTCTGAGTAACGGGGACAGACTTTATGGAGGTTTACAAAATTGTGAGAGGCATGGGTAGGATAAATAGACAAAGTCTTTTCCCTGGTGTCAGGCAGTCCAGAACTAGAGGGCATAGGTTTAGGGTGAGAGGGGAAAGTTATGAAAGAAACCTAAGGGGCAATGTTTTCACGCAAAGGGTGGTACTTATATGAACTGAGTTGCCAGACGATGTGATGGAGTCTGGTACAATTGCAACATTTAAGAGGCATTTGGATGGATATGTGAATAGGTACGGTTTGGAGGGATATGGGCTGGGTGCTGACAGGTGGGACGAGATTGGGTTGGGATATCTGGTCGGCATGGACGGGTCAGACCGAAAGGTCTGCTTCCATGCTGAATATCGCTGTGACTCTACGACTCTATAAAAGAGTCTTCACTGCTCCCTGAGGATGAGGGCACCACAGGCAGCACAACACTAAAGTGAAAGGGACGTCCTAATTTCTTTGTGGGACCTTTATTTTAAAACTGAACATAAAATCACCACCTCTTTTCAGAAATAAGGAATGAGTAATTAGGAATAAACATAAACCATTCCAGACTCCAAACCTGTCGCACATTGCCACTGATCCTTTCCAATTGAATATGTATCAAACCCAGCCTCTGTCGCTGTCTCAGGAAGAGAATACCTGATAGCATAACACCACATGAGCATGAAAAATGTCGCAGAATGAGGCCATTCGGCCCATCGAGTCTGATATGCCATTCAATCAATTCTTATATGTCCCTCAACGTCATTCTCCTGCCTTCAAGAATCCTTGATCATCTTATAAATCAAAAACTTATCTATTTGTGTCTTAATGACGCTCGTGTCTGTGTGTGTCTCTGTGTGTGTGTGTGTCCCCATCTGCTTGTCATCTGTGTATTTATGTGTCGACGTCTGTCTATCTGTGTATCAGCCTTTGTGTTGTATCTGTGTTTGTGTCTATTTGTGTGTGACTCTATATGTCTGTGTGTATTTCTACGTGTGAGACTGCCTATCCCCTTGTATATATTGTGTTTGTTCGTATGTTGGGATGTTTACCAATAATTATGTGTATTTCAGTGTCTGCATCTATGTGCAGTGAGGTATCTGTATTTTTGGGGGGAAGTGAAAGGACTCTCGTTGGAACTGGCAGTGGGTTTAAAGTGAGAATTGTCTTTCACTGAGCACTGCTCCTTATTCGCTCAGTGGGCTATGGATGTTTCAGAAACTCCACACGAGTTATCCCAGTCCACTCCATCTTGTACTAGTGTCCTCCCCACATGGCGGGGTTAGGTGGGTGAGGGAATGGATATTGGGAACTCCACCACCCGGCTTGGCCATATCTGTCCTATTCCACGCTGTTTCTCTTGGAATGGGAGAAAGGTGAGGAGGGAGTGAGGGCAGGAGTGGGTGGCCCTGCTGTTAGTGCTGGTGTAGGTGGGGATGGGGTGAGTTGTGAGGTGTCTGGAATGAGTCAGTCGACAGTTTTGAATCCATTTGGTGGTTTTAATGTGGGGTGTATTTCGTAGGTGACAGAAAAAGTGTGGGAAGGAAGTTGCTGAATTCAATAGTGAGAGTGGTAGTGCCTGAGCCTTATTTGGAAATAGAGCATGAGGATTGTCTGGGGGCAGGTGCTATAACAGATACACAGTGAGTGTGAGGGAGCAGAGAGAATACGGTGACCTTTATCCTGACAGAGTGGGGAGGATATTGATGCTTGTCCTGTATTTCTTCAGATTATCTCAGTGTCGAGGTGAGTCTCCCCGAATGTCTTGTCCAAGTCTCTCATTAATAATGACACAGAACTGTCCCTCAGATTGCACAGAATCAGTTTAGGTAGAGGTTGCAAATAGCAAATATTGGTGTGTTATATATCGAAACCAAAACGGTTGCAGAAAATCTGAGCATCATATGCTCTGGAAATTAGATATGCAAGTATAATGGATACTGCAGTTTTATTGGTTAGTCTCAAGTTGCATCTGAACTGCATTAACTAAGTGACTGCTCACGCTGTGAAAAGTAAATTCTGTAAGTGCATATGAGGGGTGGGTTGAAGAGTATGTTGTGAAGCAAACTAGAGAGCAGGTTATTTTGGATTTGGTGTTGTGTGATCAGAAGGATGAGTTAATAACCTTGCTCTCAAACAGCTTTTAAGGAATAGTGACATTAATAGGGTGCATTTTACACGGTGTCTGCATATAATATAGAATGCTTGAACATTCTGGTCAAACATCATGGTAGCCTGGAGGGTCAAGTTCGCTCCTGTGAATTGGGAAAGTACAATATAACATTCAGTGGGACACAAGCAATGGTTGTTAGAGTCATAGAGTCCGACAGCACGGAGATAGGCCCTTCGGCTCAAACTGGTCTATTCCGAACAAAATGTCCATCCACGCTAACCCCATTTCCCTGCCATTGCCCTGTATTTTTCTAATCCTTTCCTGGCCATGTATTTGTCCAAATGCCTTTTAAATGTTGCGAATGTTCCCGCCTCAACCTCTTCCGCTGGCACATCATTCCATATGCGTATCACCCCTGTGTGAAAAGCAGTTGATCTCCTCAGGTTTTTTATTGTTTCCCCTCTGACCTTAAACTGATGCCCTCTTGTCCGTGATTGCCCAAACCCTAGGAAAACAAAAATGAGTGCATCCACTCTGTCCATCCCTCCCATGATCTTATACACTTCTATCAGATTC
>NW_025211077.1:16579-19972 GCF_004010195.1 Chiloscyllium plagiosum
TGGAATCCATATAGCTTACGTATACCACTCTGCCCTTCTCAACGTTGCTGGTTACATCATCAAAGAATTCGAACAAATTTGTGAGCCATGATTTCCCATGCACAAAGCCGTGCTGAGTTTGATGATGGGCTTTTGCCTGAAACATTGATATTCCTGTTCCTAGGATGCTGCTTGACCTGCTGTGCTTTTCCAACACCACTCTAATCTTACTCCTAATCACACCCTGTCTTTCCAAATGCAGATATATCTTATCTCTCAGAACCTTTTCCAGTAAGATACCTACTACAGTTTTTAGGTTTACTGGTCTATAGTTCTCAGGTTTTTCTTTGTAGCCCTTCTTGAATAAGCGGACAGCATACGCTACCCTCCAGTCCTCCAGGAGCTCACCCGATGGTCATAGATGATGCAAAAGTATCAGCCAGGGCTCCCGCAATTCCTTCTCTGACCTTCTGCAGTGTTCCTGAATATATCTGGTCAGAAGGAGATTAATAGAAATATAACGTCTGAAAACTACGTCTATTTATTTCAGGTACAAACACCAAAGTATGGGAAAGTGACACAATGATGTTTAACATAAATTCGAAAATGTATTAATCATAGGAAGTGGCTTCAGAAGAATTCCAGTCATTGTGGAAACCTGAGCATTTTCATAAATTCACGATCCAGAAACGAGGGCCATGAAACTGATAAGGAAATCAGATAGAGAACATGAATGCTAACAAACAGGAATAAAAACACTGCATAAATCTCCAACCTGTATTTCAAAGGAAACAGAATACAAGCAGGGTCAAATATGGAAATTTGTAATCGGGAGAGGAGAGTTCATTGTGAAGAACAGGGAAATGGTCAAGAAAATAATCAGTTACTATGCATCTGTCTTCATGGAGTAAGATCCACAAAATCACACAGTAATACCAAGTGATCATGAATGGCTAGTGCAACTAAAGACATAAAGTCAATTTATATCAGTAACAAGGTAGTAATTGAAAAAGTAATTGGATTGAGCATTGCTAAGTCTGACAAACCTGACGTACTTCATATTAAAATGTCAGACATAAATCAGCAATAGAAGTATTAATTGCACTGTCGATGACCGTATTTTATTTTCCTGTGCATTCTGCAGAGGCTGGAAGCCATTGCGGATAAATGGAAGTTAGTGAACGTGATCCAAGCACTATAGATTAATGGAAGGGATCCAAGCGTATATAAAGGGAAGAAGACAGAGTTTAGTGAACTGCCGACCAATTAACTTGACATCTGCAGGGAAACTGTTGGAATCGAGAATACAGTGTGTGATATTGACTATTTAGAAATTAACAGCAACAATGGACAGAATCCGTATGTATTTCTGATGGATGTCTAACTAGATGTGCTATTAGTTGTTAGACCCCATCTACCACCACCTGAGAAAAGGAACTGGAAGTGACTTCACCACAGAAAATAACATCACCACAGGAAATGACATCAACAACCCAAAGAAACCCAAACATACAAATAGAAAGCAGGAATTTTCAGCATTGCTTCGCATGAGGTCCACTGAAGATATAAGGTAGTGAAAACTCTGGAAATGAACCTTCCAAACCTACATCTATTGTGAACAGTGTCGGTGACCCAATGTGAGAAAGAATATACTGACCACAAAAAAGTGCAATGGACATACTCCAGATTAATGCCACAGATGGCGAGGTTGCGTGATGAGGAAACTCTGCCGATGTTCTCCAGAGTTTCAAAAAATGAGAGGTGGGTCATAGTGAAATTTAGAAAATTCACAAAACATATGACAATTTGGAAATTAATAGAACACGTCCCTGGCTGTCTAATCAACATTCAGGGCAAATAATGGCAAGATAAAGGATTGGCCGCTTAAGACCGTAATAATGAGGAAATTCATCACTCGGTGAGAACTGCCTAAAACAGCGACATAGAAACCTGCTGGCAGGGTAAGATTAGGGAGAATCCCCAGATATTCTGCAAGTGTGTCAAGCAGAAAAGAATAACAAGGGAACAGGTAGGAGTCATTAATGACTTGACAAGTTGCATCCAAACCAACTTAGTGATAGGAGACAGAGCGTAATGGTTGAAGGCTGTAAGTGTGACTGGAGACCGGTGTCCAATGGTGTATCACAGGGATCAGAGCTGTGTCCCTTATTATTTGTGATTCGGAGGTGTTGGTGTTGGACTGGGGTGGACAAACCTAAAAATCACATAACACCAGGTTATAGTCCAGCAGGTTTATTAAGAGGCACGAGCTTTCAACGTGCACAACACCTGATGAAGAAGCAGCGCTTCGAAGCTAGTGTCTCTGAATAAACCTGTTGGACTATAACCAGGTGTTGTGTACCACTTATTATTTGTGCTACTCATAAATGATGCAGCTGTGAATACGGATGGGGTGGCGGGAGTATGACAACTAAGTTTGTGTTTGATACAAAGATTGGCCAGGTGATTGGCTGTGAGGAGGAAAACCGTATGTTACAGGAAGATACAGATGGAATGGTCATATTGTCATATCATTGGCAGATGGAATGTAACCCGGATAAATATGAGGTGATACACTTTAGAAGATGGAACCAGATAGGGGAGTTCTCAATGAATGGCAGCACAGGAGGATACTCAGAGGGAGCTTCTTCACACATCCCTGAATGTGACTAAACAGGTTAATACACAATTTGAGAAAGCATCGGGGACGTAAACATAACCTTTATACCTCAAGGCATAGATTATAAGAGCTATGTGGAACTTTGGTTTGGCCAAATTGAATACTGTATGTAGTTCTGGGAACCACATTCTGGGAAGTATCTGATTGTGGTGGAGGGGGCTGAGAGGAGATTCACCAGGATGTTCCCAGGGATAGAGTATATCAGCTATGGAGAGAGGCTGGATAAGCTCGGGTTGTTTAGTTTGGAGGAGAGAAGACTGAGTGGCCCGTGATTCAGAAGGATAGGATTCCGAGGGACATGGACAGGGTGGATGGACAGCAGCTGTTCTTTTTATTCAAAGGACCAAGAACAATGGAACACATTTTAAAGTGAAGCGTTTGAGATTTGGAGAGGAATTGAGGATTGTTTTTCACCCAGAGGGTGTTGGGGTCAGGAATGCCCTTCCTGAGGGAGGAGTTGTCATGGTTACTTCATAATCATTAGAAAATATACGGCTATGCACTTGAATTGCCATAAGATTCACGGCTACGTGTCTTGTGTCGGAAAGTGGGGCTCATTGTTGTGGTTCTGTTCGCCGAGCTGGAAATGTTTGTAGCAAACGTTTCGTCCCCTGTCTAGGTGACATCCTCAGTGCTTGGGAGCCTCCTGTGAAGCGCTTCTGTGGTGTTTCCTCCGGCATTTATAGTGGCCTGTCCCTGCCGCTTCCGGTTGTCAGTTTCAGCTATCCGCTGTA
>NW_025211077.1:20723-21650 GCF_004010195.1 Chiloscyllium plagiosum
ATGTGTGATGTTGTGACCTTTGAGAGGAAAAACAGAACGGGAGCCTATCATTTGAAAAGGGATTGGTTGAAAAACATTGATCTGTAAAGGAACTTAAGCTGCATTTTTGTTTCCTTCTGTGCAGCCGTCCGGGGTCAGTGCAGGGCAGTGAGATCTGAAACCAGAAGTCAATACTGGGAATGGCATTGGCACGCTGACCAGTGTACACAGATCCAACAAGTGGGGAGCTGTAACATTGAAAAGTATCTGGATCTCCCAGTCACTGAAAGCAATATTGCAGGAACAGAAAGCTGGTAGGCAGATAAATCGTGTATTCACCTTCATTTCAGGGTGATTTGAATACAGGAGTAAGGGTGTTTTACTGTAGCTGTACAAGCCCTTGGTGAGATCTCATTTCTAACATTGTGCAGTTTTGGTCTCCTTACCTTATAAAGGACAAACCTGACATTGAGGGAGAGCAGTGAAGGATGATCAGACTGATCTCTGGGATGACAGGCTTGTTGTGGGAGCAGAGTCTGGTGTGGATGGGCCGGAAAATGAGTAGAGATCTCTATGAAATACATAAAATTCTGTCAGGACGAGACAGGTTGGAAGCAGGGGTGATAATTTCCCTAGGTGGGACATCAAAAACATGGGGCCACAATAGTAGATACAGACAGGCCACTGTGCATTGAGATGAGAATAAATATCTGCACTCAGAGACTGGTGAACCTGGGGAATAATCTCCCACATCAGGCTGTGTAAACCAAGGCACTGAATATAAATAAGGATTTCTATACAATAAAGGGATAGGGAGCGAGCAGGGGTATGTTATTAAGATAGAGGATCAGATATCTTTACAGGTTATTATCCAATATCACGGTAACTGTGTTCCTATGCAATACTGTGTTACAGAAAATCGTGCAATATTAATATTGGGGCCAATGG
>NW_025211078.1:0-623 GCF_004010195.1 Chiloscyllium plagiosum
CTCCCTAGTTACCCTTTTTTCCTTAATATATTTATTAAAACCCTTTGGATTCTCCTTAATTCTATTTGCCAAAGCTATCTCATGTCCCCTTTTTGCCCTCCTGATTTCCCTCTTAAGTATACTCCTACTTTCTTTATACTCTTCTGAGGATTCACTCGATATATCCTGTCCATACCTGACATATGCTTCCTTCTTTTTCTTAACCAAACCCTCAATTTCTTTAGTGATCCAGCACTGTATCCAGCAGGGATACAAGTGGGCAGTTTCCAATCTGTTACAGTTGAGAGAATGACATGGATGAAGGGACCAATGTCATGGTTGGTAATATTGCAGATGCCTCAAAGACAGGAAGGAAAGAAAGTTACAAAGCAGAAAGGATGATTGCAGATTGACAAATGGACATAGAGAGTTTAATTCAGTTTGCAGGTATTTGGCAAGATTAGATTAGATTCCCTACAGCATGGAAACAGGCCCTTCGGCCTACCAGCCTTTCTTTTCACCCTGACAGGAATATACTTTCTCTGGATTCTTGTTATCTCATTTCTGAAGGCTCCCCATTTTCCAGCCGTCCCTTTACCTGCGAACATCTGCCTCCAATCAGGTTTCGAAAGTTCTTGCCTAAT
>NW_025211078.1:1299-3381 GCF_004010195.1 Chiloscyllium plagiosum
ATGCCACAAAGACAGGTAGGAAAGAATGTTACAAAGCGTAAAGGATGATTACAGATTGACATAGAGAGTTTAATTCAGTTTGCAGGTATTTGGCAATATTAGATTCCCTACAGGATGGAAACAGGCCCTTCGGCCTAACAAGTCCACACCACCCGTCCAAAGAGCAACCCACCCCGGACCCATTCCATTACATTTACCCCTGACAAATACACCTAACACTAGGGAAGTTCAAAAGATACTTTTGCTTATTATAAGAGGAATTAAGTGCAAAATTGGTGAGACGATGCTAAAGCTTGAAAAGACATCACCAGGACCACATCTGGAACAGTGTACTGCACTGGGATCCTTATTGAAGGAAGGACGTAAATGCATTGAAGTAGGTCAGAGAGTATTTCAACGAATAGCTGGAATGGACAGGTTGTCTTATGGGGAAAGGTGAGCTGATGATGTTTTAAATGGCCAGAGTCCAGAAAAGGTACAAATGACCTGAATCCTTGCTGTGAGGAAACAGACCATTTGGCCCAACAAGTCCACATCAACCCTCTGAAGAGTAACCCTTCAGATTCATTCTTGTACTCGATTACTCAATGTTTACCCCTCCCAGAAAAGTACCTGTAATTGGAATTCACAATGAGACAAGAAGCGCTCATTTATGTAAAGTGACGTTAGAGTGTCCAGACAAGAGAGGGGAAGTCGAGGTAGGAGTACTGGACAAACTCTCAGCGCCAGAAATACAGTTTGCCTGTGGTAATGACATAGCTGATTCACTGGTAGGAATGTTGCCTACTGTGGTTAAAAAACCAGTGGAAACTCACACAACTGATTGCAGGACACATATCCTGGAATTTTTCTTGACTGTGTGTAACGAGGTGACAAAATAACCAGCGGAAGCAGGAGAGATCGAAGAGATTGAAAAGTTGAAATGGAATTAGCAGTCACCCTGTTTGATCAGATGGTTGAGACAAGCCAGGAGCAGATAGAAGGCAATACCATCAGCTCAGATAAATTAACTGAGTTAATACACAATGATGAAAATTTAAAACAATTGTATCAAAAGGATCCAAATGTATCCCTGAATGTTATTACCTTAAAAGTGATACCTTAATGAGGAAATGGAGACCATCACACATTCAGGCAGATAACAAATGAGCAGAAGTTCATCAAAATGTATTGCCAGTGAGATATTGAACTGAGGTAAAAACAATGACTGCAGATGCTGGAAACCAGATTCTGGATCAGTGGTGCTGGAAGAGCACAGCAACTCAGGCAGCATCTGACGAGCAGCAAAATCAACGTTTCGGGCAAAAGCCCTTCATTTATTCCTGATGAAGGGCTTTTGCCCGAAACGTCGATTTTGCTGCTCGTCGGATGCTGCTTGAATTGCTGTGCTCTTCCAGCACCACTGATCCAGGATATTGAAATGAGGTGCTGTGTGTGTCGCATGACCTACCACTGGAGGTCATTTCGGAGTGAGGAAAACACAGACTAAAATACAAAAACACCTTTACTGGCCTGGACTGCACAGGGATGTAGTTGAATTTTACCACATGTGTCATGCCTGTCAGGTAATTGGAAAACCACAGGTGGTAATAAACCCTGCACCTTCAATACCTATTCCAGCATCTTAGGATCATTTTCCAAGAGTCTTCATTGATTGTGTATGATGCCGACCTAAAACAATAAGTGGGAATCGTTATTTGTTAACAATAACGGATATATCAACTAGAATCGCAGAGGCTGTCCCATTCCACAATATCACAGCTCAAAGGATGGGAGAGGATTTCTCAGATTTTTCACTCGATATGGAACAACGACAGAGATACAATCAGATTAAGGGTCAAACTTCACATCAAAATTATTCAAGGGAGCTATGGACAGCTTAGGAATAAAACAATTCAAATCTACTGCCTACCATCCAGAATCGCAGGGAGGGGTAGAAAGGTGAAATCAGACAGAAAGGACCATGTTGAGGGTTTATAGTCCAGACAATCCAGATGATTGGGATAAAGGAATTACGTTTGTGTTTTTTTTTTGTGATCAGAGATGTACCAAATGAATTAACCAAATTCAGTCCATGTGAAT
>NW_025211078.1:3546-9664 GCF_004010195.1 Chiloscyllium plagiosum
GTTAGAACACAGAGGAAAGAACCAAATTCAGAGGATTCTGAATTGTATATTCTTCAAATTAAACTGGACAATGAGTAAGTTGTCAAAAATGGGGATAAATTATTCAGTTATGTTCCCAAGGGAAATCGAAATGACCTGAAACAGTTATAACTATTACGGGGAAGGTTTGTGGAAACAAGCTGTGAAGTAATAATCTAATTGTGCACGATGTAGATATACGAGATGCTGTTCTGATTAAGCAAAATTCTTAAAGGCATAGCCCTCAAAGTTGGCATAGGTTCAAAAGGAGATTGAAGGCATGCTCCAAGATGACATATTCGCACTAAGTTAGTGACTGGAGCTCACCCATAGTAATGGTGTCGAAATGAAATGGTACCCAACAGTTAGATATGAACTATCGCAAAGTCAATACGGTGACAAAGACTGATGCGTATCCGATTCCCCGTTTGGAAGACTGTGTTGAGAAGGTGGGACAAGCAACTTACATTTCTAATTAGGACTTGCGCTGAGGACACTGGCAGGTATATTTGTGAGAAAGAGCAAAGGCAATTTCGGCTTTCATAACACCAAATGGACGACATCAGTTTAAAGTCATGCCATTTGGTATGAAAAACGCTCTGGCCACATTTCAGAGACTAACCAATTAGGTCATTGCCAGATTACCCAATTGTGTCATATATATCAATGACCTGGTGATTTTTAGTCACTCATGGAAGGAAAATTTTCAACATTTATCAGATTAATTCGTTTGACTTCGCAAGGTAGGCTTGGTGATAAACCTGGCTAAAAGTGAATTTGCCAAAGACCAAGATACCTTCCTGGGCCATGTTATTGGACACGGACAAATGGTCCCAGGGGAAGTAAAAACAAAGATAATTGGTGAGTTTCCCAAATAATCGACAAAAAGACCAGTACTGCGGATCCTGGGATTAAGTGGATTTCATCAAATATTTGTGCCAAATTTTAACAGTGTGGCTGCTCCACTCATTGAATTGCTTAAGAAAGGCAAGGAGTGTCAGTGGGCAGCAGACTGTCAGAAGGCATTTGAGACCCTGAAAGCTGTGTTCACCACAGCCCCAGTGTTAGGCATACCCAAATGTGCAAAGGCTTTCAAGGGGGCTATTGATGCAAGTGATGTGGGTTTGGGGATGTGATCTTACAGGAAGACCATGAGAAGATAGACAGACCTATCGGGAATTTCTCCACGAAGTTGAACATTCATCATCAAAATATTCAACGGTTGAGAAGGAGGAGACTTTGACCTTAGTGTTGACATTGCAACATTTCAGTGTTTATCTTACCAGTAACATATCTGCCAATCATATACACTGATCATAACCCATTGAAGTTTGTGGAGAAATCTAAGGTCAAAAATGCTCAACTGTTTAGATGAAGCTTGTTGTTACAACCATTCAATTTAAAAATTGTGCCTGGGTCGGACAAGAAAGTGTGTTTGTCGATGCATTGTAGAGACTCAAATGAGAGACGGGAGGCGTTCAGTGACAGGTGTACAACAGACTTGAAAAGGACTATAGTTGTGCATGCCTGCACATTTATAACCAACATAATGTATATGCATGTTTAGAGTACTCATCAATTTTTAGTTTTCAAAATGAAACCACCTCTGGTTATTGATGGCTCATTGTTTTAAGGGGAGAGGTGTGATGAAGCTGCTCCTTGTTTTTTTTTTTCCGTTCGATTGGAAATGACACAAGTTCAAAAAAGTCTGAGCTTGCAAGGGTTTTAGGGCCAATTTGTTTCCAGCTTACAGATACTGCCTCAGGTAGAAGTCTTTCCAGTTTTAAAAAATGACATTTATATAAAGAAAGGGGAGTGGCTGGTTCTCCTATCTTAGCTTTACTCTGGTTTGATTTTAGTAGTGAAGGAAGGCTGTTGGAAGCAAGTCATGCTCTCGTTCTCTCTCTCATTGACTTCTCTCCTGGAAGAACTTGTTTGATTTTACATTTTCTGCCAAGGGGTGTTTATGGAGATTGTTGTAAATATTTTGGAACAGCACCATTAAGTAGGATGATCTGTTGAGTTTTCGGATAGGATAAGTTATTCGGTATTCTGTTTTCTCTTCTTTGCATTTCTTTCGGTAATCTTGTAAATAAACTCTGTTTTGTATAAAACTATGTGGTTTGACCAGCTGATTCTCTCCAGGAATACAAACTTTCCATCTGCTTAGAACAACCTGCAAAGTTGGGATTCGGGGCGACCGTCTTGAAATGTTTTGAGGGGTCTCCAGTTATTCTGGTGGAGGAGAGTTGAGTGTAGTAACAACCTCTCGGTTGTCTCTTAGGAACACAGTTAAAAAGAACATTGCATGTGGATAAGACAGTAGCGTCACTGAGCCTGTGAAGAGAAAGCACCATCCTTCTCCTTTACCTCTAACGTAACAAGAGATGGGAATAAGACCAATAGCAGGCGATGTCAACATCCCACCCAGACCAAGTATTGTTGTTACATTAAATGTTCTGCATTTAGAAGAGTTTAACTGGAGCTGTTTGTTCAGTGAATGTGATTGATGGCAGTCTCCATGGAACCTAACTGTCTCCCTGGGGGGTTTTCTTCTCTATAAGCATGAAACTTCTCTCAATGTGTTCTCCCATAGTGTCAGCGGCTGCATCATCCTGAACAGCAGCTTCAGAGAGAGGGAGAGATCAGAATCTGAGGCCAACAGATTGGAATGTTATAACAATGGACAGGGATTTATCCTGGGGTCTTCACTATCTTTCTCAGGATCAGGGATATTTAAAAAGCAGATAGAAGCCTTCCTGATGATAATTCAGGCAGATTACTTTCCCTTCCTCACTATTGTTGGTGTTCCTGGAAAGTATATATTTTTCCATCTATTAATTCTGTAAATCATTCTGATTGCCATAACTATTTCTGTCATCTACATTTCGCAAAGGTATAAGATATTGAATTTGCTTTAAAACACAAACTCCATTCCTGTTCCATGAATTTCATACCCTTCACTTACAAACATCTGAGGAGGAACAATGTCTTCATCCACACAATGGCTCCATTTTGCCCTGAGCAGACTTACATCTCAATATCCTAACTATCATCAAACCTGTCCACCACCACCTCCATAATGTCCCCAGTCTTCACGTCTGCCTCAGTGCTGTTTCTGAATATCTTTCTGGTTGCAGTTCACGTCTGGCCACTCTTCCAGTTACAATTATTTTGATCACAAGCTTATTTTTGTCTTTACCTGGATCTATGCCAGCTGCAAAGTGTGAAGGTAGTCTGATTCTAAAATGAGGTGGTCACAACTTTGTGTGACGTCTTTCAGCATAACCTATAACCTCACATTAGGGAGAGGACTGTGCTGTCAGTGACCATGAAGTGACAGCTTCATTGAACTGTTTTCATTCTAAAACTTTCTAAGCACGAGTGGGTGCCATGTTCATCGTCCGTCAGATGCAGTACTCGAATGTATTCGCTCAGTGATGGGAAGGAATACTCACTGAGGGGAATACATTAGTTCTGTCTCCATCGAGGAAGATTTTAAACAATCTTCCCGAAATAACAAGGGACAAACTGACCTGTCAAAATCAGAGACTGAGGAAGATAAGAATTAATAAAGAGAAATTACTCAATAAATGAATTGAATTGAAGGTTGGTGAGTTGCTGCAAAAGGGAGTTTCATCCCAGAGTACTTATGTAGGTGAGAATAGAGTGAGAAAATAGACTCATACAACACAGAGACAGACCCTGAGGACCCAATAGCCCACGCCAATCATAATCCCAAACTAACCTTGTCCTACCGACCTGCGCTTGGCCCATATCCCTCCAAACCTTCCTTAATAATGCCCTGAACTAAATATCTTTTAAATGTTTTCTCTACAAGAAGGAATTATTGATTATCCTTCAAATTTCTTTGGGGTCTGGAAATTCTGGTTCCTGAAGACTGGAAAGTAGCTATTGTAAACCTAGTTAAAAATCACAAAACACCAAGTTATGGTCCAACAGGTTTATTTGGAAGCACTAGCTTTTGGAGCGCTGCTCCTTCATCAGGTGGTTGTGGAGGATAGGATTGCAATACACAGAATTTATCACAATAGTTTTCAGTGAAATGTAACTGAAATTATACATTGAAAAAGACCTGGATTGCTTGTTAAGTCTCGTCTTTCAGAATGGCCATGTTGGTGACAGTTCTTTCATGTGTAAATCGCAAAACATTTTTTACAAGTTACAGTCACAAGTGAACTTTAACAATTGGTGTCATGTCAGCCCAGATAATGTATTGAAGGTGTTAACACCATGTGAGGCTATCTGTGCAACAATGGTCAGACTGATTCTAATCTAATAAACGGATTTTCAGAATCTTACATGGATTCATGCAGTTTTTGAGCAAAGTAAGATGTAATTCTGCATGTACAAATTGATCCCACAAACGTATATGTGTATGTGTGCATGTGGGTGTGTGGGGGTCGGGGGAGGTTGTTATGATTACCTGTGAGAGGGTGTGTGCATGTGATTCATGCAGTTTTTGAGCAAAGTAAGATGTAATTCTGCAAGTACAAATTGATCCCACAAACGTATATGTGTGATTGTGAATTTAAAGACGTTTAAGTCTGGAAGAGGGTGTGTGTGTGGGAGCGTATGTATGAGTGTATGAGACAGCTTCTGAGTTTGTGTGCATGTGTGCGTGTGAGCGCGTGCGTGTGTGTGTATATGCATAATGCAATGGGGTGACCTGCAGTGTGACATGAACCCAAGTTCCCATGGGTACGGAACTTAGCTATCAGCCTCTGCTCAGCCACTTTTTGTCGCCTGGCCCGAAGTCCACCTTGGAGGACGGTCACCCGAAGGTCCGAAGTCGATTGTCCTGGGCTGCTGAAGTGTTCTCTGATTGGGAGGGAACACTCCTGTCTGGTGATTGTTGTGAGGTGCACATTCATCTATTGCTGTAGCCTCTGCTCAGTCTTGCCAAGGAACCATGTCTCAGGGCATCCTTGCTTGCAGCGTATGATATAGACATCGTTGGCTAAGTCGCATGAGAACCTGCCATGTACATGGTGGGAGGTGGCCCCACGCGTAATGGTAGTATCTATTTCGACATTCTGACACGTCTTGCTGTGTCTACCGTGACAAGGTTGTATGGTATTGTTCTGAAAGCCGGACAGTTTGCTACAAACCATGATCTGTTTGTTGTTTCTGGCTGTTTACAGGCGGGAAGTGGAGGTGTGGGGAAGGTCTTGGCGAGGTGCTGATCCTCATTGAGAATGTGTTACAGGCTGCGAAGAATCATTGTAATCCTAAATATTGGAAATGATATTGGGAGGGAAAATAAAAAGAAATTGGCAACTTGATATCAGTTTTGAGGATGATATTAGAATCTTTAATAAGGATTGTGATAACTAGACACTGAGAGAATCATGACTGAGCCCTCCTTGAGGATTCCTGAAGAAGGGCTCATGCCCGAAACCTCGATTCTCCTGCTCCTTGGATGCTGCCTGACCTGCTGCGCTTTTCCAGCAACACATTTTCAGCTCTGATCTCCAGCATCTGCAGTCCTCACTTTTTACTCGGAGAATCATGGTATGACTTGACAGAGTCAGTTTAGATTCAGGAAAGGTAAATTATCTTTAAGAAACGTGTGGAGTTCTAGTTAAGGCATCTATTAATGAGAACCAGTGGGAGTGGTCTATTTGAATTTGCAGAGGACTATTGACATGGCTGCTGACAGGATGAGCGAAGAAATTTGGAGCCCATGGAGAAGAGAGGAATATACTACAAGGACTGAGAATTGTTTAGGTGAGACAACACAGAGAACAGCGCTCCTTTCAGCACTGAAGGCTGATCCTGATGGGGTATCACATGGACCACAGCAATTTGCAAGGCAGGCAAATGATATGAATGTGGGCAACAAACAGAATGTGTCTCGTTTTGCATTGATTAAATGGTACGAGGTTCGGAATAGTTGTTGTCCAAAAGAACCTGCATGCCCTTGATCATGTGTCACCAAAATTAGTACATTCAGGGTGTCAGTAACAATGACAATAAATGTTATTTTGTCATTCATTGTAAGGTGATTCAAGTATATAAGTAAAACAATCTTCCTGCAACTGTGGAGCGTTGATGAGAGAGTATTTGGGGCACTGTG
>NW_025211078.1:11746-16783 GCF_004010195.1 Chiloscyllium plagiosum
GGCAAGTACTTCACACAGAGGGTGGTGGGCATCTGGAACGCGTTGCCAGCAGAGGTGGTAGAGGCAGGCATGGTAGATTCATTTAAGATGCGTCTGGACAGATGCATGAGTAGGTGGGGACCAGAGGGATACAAATGCTTAGGCATTGGCCAACAGGTTTAGAAAGTATATTTGGATCGGCTCAGGCTTGGAGGCCAAAGGGCCTGTTCCTGGGCATTAAATTTTCTTTGCTCTTGGTTCTTTGTACTTACTTTTCCAATTATTGTGTTAAGTTTTCCAATAGAGTTAAGTTATTCTAAACTCTGTCTTTGGTTGCATTTCAGCTACAGTGTTTTAATAAATTGTGATTTATTTAACATTGAGTAATTTGACTAGTCACATGGCATCTGGAACAGGCACTTTACATTTGCCTTTAAAATAAGAAAACCTTATGGTATCGACTACCTTCTTAAAATACTTTTCAGGGGGTCTTGTCTGGTCTATAATACTAGACTCCCTCTCTTCCTGTGCTATGGACTGGTGGGACTGAATAGGCGACTTCTCTTCTTGTCCAATAGTTTCGATGGGCTAAATGGCATCATCATGTTCTTTCAAAGCGAATAAGCTCTTCTTTCTGTGGAAGTGTACAATGTCTAAAAGTACAGTTACATGAAAGTTACCCACACTTTAACAGCACAAGCTTGAATGTTGTCCGGGCCTTGCTGCACATGGACACAGACTGCTTCAGGAGCTATGATGCGACACTTACTTCTGAATATTGTGTAATCTTCAGTGACCATCCTGACTTCGGATATTAAGTTGGGGGAAAGGCATTGATGAAACAGCTAAAGATGTTTGTGCTGAAGAAGCTACCCCGAGGATCTCCTGCAGAGATGTCCCCAAACTAAGAGTATTAACGCCCATGCACCACAAATACCGTCCTTCTTGCTTTAAGTCAGTCATTCTCAAAGTGGGCCACATGGCCCCTGAGGGGCACTGGTACATTTGAAAAGGGCCACAGAATCTTCAATAAGGAATGGTTTTCTGTCTATCTGTTTGTGTTGTATCCCTGTCTGAAAGAGGGGGGTGTCTGGAACCTGAGAAGAGCTCCTGGGGGTCCGTGGCCAAAAAAAGGTTTGAGAATCATTGCTTTACATCACTCCAGCAGTGTGGATTTTAACAACTGATTCCCATGAAGTTCAATTGTTTTTTGGGTTCCTTGATGCCATCCTCAGTCAAATGCTGTCTTGATATCAGGCCAGTCGATGTTACCTGAGCCCTTGTGTTCACCTCTTTCATTCATATCAATAGGTCACTGTGTAGGAGCAGGGAGTGGTTTCTTCAAACACAGATTAACGAATGTCAGAAATTCTCTCTTTCAAAGAGTTAGGGAGTGAGATTACTGAAGGTACTTAAAGAGGAGGCAGAGGGATTTTGACCTGTTAGAGAGTTGAGGGTGATGAAGAATTGGACATTAAAGAGCATTTGCAACCTAGAGCAGATCAGACATGATCTGAATGAAGGCAAGACAAGCTTGGGGGTGGTGTGGAGGTGAATGGCCTGCTCCTGTTTCTGATGTTCTCACATTCTGTTATTGGAAATGTAGTGGGTGCTATTTACCTGGACGTTCTATTATTGAATGTTGCAGTCAGGGAGACCAGAGGGTTTTGTAAGCCAACTCTGGCTAAGCTATGGGGCCTATACACACAGTGAATCTGGGTCTATAACATGACCAACAAATGAAGCATGTTACAGAGAGGGGAAGCTCAGTAAAGAGAGATGAGGGACATCTTTCATAATCAGCTTGGGTGTTCTAGTTACCTATTCCAAACCATCCCAAACCGTGTCTGACAGTTTTGAGAGGCTGAATGGATTCCTCTGTTTCTGTGTCCCAGGTTATAGGAGTGAGTGGCCTCCAACTGCTCCTCTCTAGCTGGTTTGAGGGGCTGAATGGAACACAGGAACATGGGACTGTGGAGCAGGAATTGGTCATTCGACACTGTGGGCCTTGCCCACTAGTCACAAAGATCAGGTTGTGGTTTCAGCCCCATGTGCCTGTCTGTATCCCATTACCTGCGATTCACTTCTCTGTCAAATATTTAACTAACTTAGCGTTGCATAAACATAAACAAAGAGGTGCCACAAACATCTGTGGAAGAGACCTTTCGCTCAAACGTCCCTTTTAAAAATTCTCCTAATCCCTCTTATGGAGTGATGTAGATAGGACACAGACCCACCAGTATAACTTGGCCACGCCAACCAGGCACCACTAATCCAGGACCAGGTATTCTAACCTAATCGAGTTCCATTTGCCAGCAATTGGTCCATATCTTTCTAAATCCGTCCTGTCCATGTACCTGTCCAGATGCCTTTTCAATATAATTGTATCAGCCTCCACCACTTCCTCTGGCAGCTCATTCCATACACGCACCACCATCCATGTGAAAATGTTGCCCCGAAGGTCCTTTTAAAATCTTTCCCCTCTCACCTTAAAGCTATGCTTTCTAGTGAACGCCTCCACCCCCAGAGTAATTGACCTTGTCTATTTCCACTTCCCATGCCTCTCATGACTTTATAAACTTCTGTAAAGTCACAGCTCAGCCTTTGACACTCCATGGAATTAAGCCACAACCTATTCATCCTCTCCCAAGAGCTCAAAGGCTCCAGTACCGGCAAAGTCCTTGTCAATCTTTCTGCACTCTCTCAAGTTTAACAACATCCTTTCCTTAACAGAGCCAACCAAATTATACTCAGGTCTCTTTGTTCAGCAACACTCCCAGTAACTTGCCATTAACTGTATAAGTCCTGCCCTGGTTTGTCTTTACAAAATACAAAACTTCTCTTATCTAAATTAGACTCCACCTGCCAAACCTTGGCCAATTTTTTCCATCTGATCAACCTCCCATTTTACTCTGAGATGTTACTCGCTGTCCACTGCACCACTTGTTTCAATGTATTTTGCAAACTTGCTAACCAAGCCTCTAATATTCATATCCATTTCATTTTTACCAATGATAAAAAACAGTGAACTCAGCACTGATTCTTGCAGATAACCCTTGGTCACAGACCTCCAATCTGAAAAACAATCTTCTGTCACCATCCTCTATTGTCTATCCTCATCCCAATTTTGTATTCAATTCTCCAGATTTTCTAAATCCCATGTGACCTAACCTTAATAATCTGTTCACCATTGAAACCTTTTTGAAACTTTGCTGAAGTCCACATCAATAACATATACCACACTGCCCTCATCAATCTTCTTTGTCACCTCTTCAAAAAACTCAATCAAGTTAATGAAACACGATTAGCCATGTGCAAATCTCTGTTGACTATCTTTAATCAGTCCTTGCCTTTCCAAATACATGTAAAGTCTATCCCTCAGAGTGCATTCCAATAGCTTACCCAACACTGATGTCAGCTTCACCGATCTGTGGTTCTGTAGGTTTTCTGGTCACTGTTTCTTATGTCACTCTTCCATTGGTCACAACAAATTTTCGTTGTAACCACCTTGGTGATATGGTGAGAGTGGGTCAGGTTCAGTGTTAGAAACAATTCAGGTAGGTTTCTTTAATCTGCTGAAATAGCCAGTTTATGACCAAAGCAAAGTTACTCAAAATATGATGGAAAGATGAATGACAAACAGATTAGATATTGCAAATGTAACGCCACAAATATGTACACTGATATTTCTCTTTCTAAAAATGCTGTAGAAAATACACACACACACCACACGCACAGACAGACACACACATTCACACACTCAAGCACACATACACAAAGTCACCTAGACACACATGCAAACTCACACACAGACACACCCAGACATAATCACAATCATACAGACACAGTCACACACAGGCATACACAGACACACAGTTACACACACACCCACTCAATCACACTCACACGAACACACACACACACTGACACACAGACACCCACCCACATGCATACACAGAGTTATGGACCAGGCCAGACACCCCTTAAATTATTTCAAAAGGTGGCCTAAATTTTAACTATTTTGTTATTGTAAAGGTCGATGTGAAGTGGGTATTCCAGGGGTGATGTAACTGATCAAACCACTCAGCTTTCAGAAAACAAAATTTATTTAAATACTACAGCTAAAACACTGAAGAAAGGAAAACAGAATTTAGAATAACAACTATTTGAGAACTCAACTGACTCGATTCAGAAAATTACCTAAGCAACTGTTCCAATTCACATAATATCCTGTAAACACACCCCTTGGAAAAAGGTAAATGCCAAAACAGGTTCTTACAGGCAGGAGAGATTGCAAAGTGAAATGACAGGCAAGAGTCTTCTACTGTAGCATGGAATTTTTTCTTTCTGCAGTGGCTTCTCTGCTCCAATTGAACCAAACTATAAAAAAACCTGAACTGGCCTCTCCCCTGCCATTGTTAAAGTAGACATTTCTTCTCCTCTGTTTTTATGACCACTCTGAATAAATAAAAAGGGACAAATTGGCCTTGTTAAAGGGAAAATAGTGAGACCATATTTTCTCACTTCAAAAAAAACCTTGTATTCTCAGTGAGCTGAGCAGTCGGTTGGTATTTCATTTCAGTAATTTTCTATGCAAGAATTCTGTTCTGCAAATGCACATAACTTCAAAAATGCTCAGGGGCTGATAGAATTAAGAACAACAATCTGTATTGTTCATGAATTGTTGGAAATTGGTATTTTATTTCAATGTTTTATTGAAATTGTGATGTGTCTGGCCAGGCAGTAACTGCCATCCATGAGTTACCATTGACAAGCTGCAAACCAGTTGGAGTTGATGCACCCACAGTGTTATTAGGGAGGGAGTTCCAGTGGTTCACCTTGGAAGTTGCTGTTTCAGGGAGTGAGTGCTGCTGGTGGTGAATATTACGCAGTGAACTTGGGGAATTCCGTACCCGAGAGATTGTGAAGATGGATGTAGATTTGACCCATCAGAGAGTTGAAGGATACAAGGAGTTAGCATGAATGTGGCGTTGTGCCCTGGTGCAGAACACCCAAAACCTCACTGATTGTCGGAGAAGTCTTGAGCAGCTGAATGGA
>NW_025211078.1:20764-21652 GCF_004010195.1 Chiloscyllium plagiosum
ATGCTGGGTCCACTACTTTTCATCATTTATAGAAATGATTTGGATGTGAGCACAAGAGATACAGTCAGTACATTTGCAGATGACACCAAAGTTGGAGGTTAGTGTACAGTGATGAAGGTTACCTCAGAATACAATGAGATCACGATCAGATGGGCCAATGGACTGAGGAGTGGCAGATGGAGTTTAATTTAGATAAATGCAAGGTGCTGCATTTTGGGAAAGCAAATCTTATCAGGACTTATACACTTAATGGTAAGATCCTAAGGAATGTTGCTGAACAAAGAGACCTTGGAGTGCAGGTTCATAACTCCTTGAAAGCAGAGTCCCAGGTAGCTAGGATAGTGAAGAAGGTGTTTAGTATGCTTTCCTTTATTGATCAGAGTATTGAGTACAGGAGTTGGGAGGTCATGTTGCGGCTGTACAGGTAATTGGCTAGGCCACTGTTGGAATATTGCATGCAATTCTGGTCTCATTCCTATCGGAAGGATGTAGTGAAACTTGAAAGAGTTCAGAAAAGATTTACAAGGATGTTGCCAGGGTTGGAGGTTTTGAGCTCTCGGGAGAAGTTGAATAGGCTGGGGCTATTTTCCCTGGAGCGTCAGAGGCTGAGGACTGACCTTATAGAGGTTTATACAATCATGAGGGCATGGATAGGGCTAAGAAACAAGATCTTTTCCCTGGGGTGGGGGAGTCCAGAACTAGAGGCCATAAGTTTAGGGTGAGAGGGGAAAGATATAAAAGAGACCTAAGGGGCAATCTTTTCACACAGAGGGTGGTGCGCGTATGGAATGAGCTGCCAGAGGAAGTGTGGAGGTTCATACAACTGCAACATTTACAAGACATCTGGTTGGTATGTGAATAGGAAGGATTTGGAGGGATATGGGCCGG
>NW_025211079.1:0-21656 GCF_004010195.1 Chiloscyllium plagiosum
AATTCCATGACTGCTGTTTCACTCAGGATGCATGATTCTGGATTGTTTAAGTACTTGGTAGGACGTTATGCCCACCTACCCCAACCCCTATTCTCCACGGCAATGAGCGAGATGGAGAGGTTCAAGTTTTGAATAAACTCACCCCACATTAATACAGTGCAGTTGGTGTGTGTTCCTCCACTGAATGTCATATTATCCACCACCCCGAAAGCAGACAAAATACCTTCATCCTAAAACAATTGAGGGAACACTGCACGAGAACACCCAAGCCCCTTTGCACTTCAGATTCCAGAATGTTCTCCCCATTTAGAAAATAGATCATGCCTCTATTCTTCTTGCCAAAGGGCATTACCTCAGACTTTCCCACGCTGGAATGCATCTGCCGATCTCTTTACCTGTCCAAATCCTTCTTCAACCTCTCTGACTCCTCAATAGAACCTGTCCATCTGCCTATCTTTGCATCGTATGCAAACTTAGCCAAAGTGCCCTCAATTCCCTTATCTAGATCTTTAACTTAGCAAGTGAAATGTTACGATTCCAACACTGACACTTCGCGAACACCATTTGTCACCAGCTGCCACCCTGAGAAGGGTCATTTTATCCCCACTCTGTTTTCTGCCAGACAGACAAGCTGTATTCATGCCACTAACTTGCCTCTAACACCATGGACCCTTATCATGCTCAGTAATCTCCTGTGTGACACCTTGTCAAAGGCCTTCTTGAAGTCCACGTAGATAACATCCATTGGCTGTGCGTGGTCGAGCCTGCTCCTTTTCTCTTCAAAGAATTCCAACAGACCTGTCAGGCATAACCTTCCCTTAATGAAACCAGGTTGACTTTGTCCTATTTTACCAAACACTTTCAAGTATTCAGATATCTCATTTTCCACAATGGGTTCCAGGATCTTAACCATGTCACGTGCCAGTTAGGTTAGGAATAGGAAGGTATTACAGTTAAACACGGTCAAACAACTGGCAGGGGAGGCAGCAAACTCCGATATATGGATCTTTGGGATTCCCGATTTGGTAGGATATACCCAAGAAGGACGGGATGGATCTGATCTGGCAGCAATCTCCGATACTTAGATCATTGTTATTCCCGGTTCGGTAGGATCTACACCATAAGGATGGGATGGACCTGAACTGGGAGCAATCTCCGATAAGTGGATCATTGGGATTCACGAGTCGGTAGGATATACACAAGAATGTTCGGGATGGACCTGAACTGGCAGCAATCTCCTGGTAGGCATTTTTGCTGTTGTCATTTAGGAGGGTTTAAACTAGTGTGTCACTGGGGAGTATGTCCACAATACAGTGACTGAGAAGGAATTGGAGACTAAAACCAGCGCAGCTAAGACCAACAACAAAGAAGCAGAGGCGTACTAAACACAATGGGACTGGCAACCTGAAGTGTTATGAGTTTAATGTGAGGAATCTGGCATGTAAGTACTTGGAGATTGGATGAGTGCATATAACTACAATGTAAAATTTACAAAGATTTTGTGAATGAGGGGCAAGAGAGCGGTCAATCCAGTGGATCCAGAAATAATGGCCGAATATGCAGTGAGTGGCTGGAGAAAGTTGTTTAAAGTAAAATAATTATACAGCACATTATCGGAATCGGATATTGTGTGGTGTGATGCAATGTGCAGATTCAAGAGACAAAGGAGGAAACTGAAATTGTCTGTTTACAATATCTTCTACTTTACTTTTGTCTTTTGTAAACGCCTGTCACCGGAAAATAGAAGTGGAGAATTTACATCAGGGAAATTCAAGGCAAACATCAGGTCATGACCTGATGCTTTGGGCTGAAGTGTTTTTAATTCAATGCAACGATTATGATGGGTAAACAGATGTATTTAGAGCCTGAATCCGTACATGGGACTACGACGTTGCAAACATTATAGGGACTTAGTTGAGAAAGGGACAGGACTGGTTGCTCAACTTTCCAGGGTTTTGTTGTTTTAGATGAGATAGAGGGGAAGCTAAAAGAGGAGGAGAAGTTGCATTACTAATCAGGGAGAATGTTACATCTGCACTTAGAGAGGGCGTACTGGAGGGCTCATCTACTGAGGCAACATGAGTAGAGCTCAAAAATAAGATGGATGCAAGCACTGTGTTAGGATTATACTGTAGTCCCTCCAACAGCTGAGGAACAAATACGGCGGCCGATTATGGAAACGTGTATTAAAAACTGAGTTGCCATGGTGAATGACTTTAACATCCCCAATAATGACTGCGAGTCCTTAGAGCAAGAGGCTTAGACCGGGTAGAATTTGTTAAGTGCATCCAATGGAGTTACTTGCAGCGGTATGTGGATAGTCTAACTACAGGAGGGGCCATACTGGACCTTGTATTAGATAGTGAGCCTGTCCAGGTGACTGACCTTTCAGTGGGACAGCATTTTGGAAACAGTGATCAAATCTCCTTCAGTATTAAGATAACTCCCAACATGGAATAATCAGGACCTTGTGGAAGTTACTAAATTGGTGGAAGGCAAATTACATCAGCATCCAGCTGAAGTGAGGGAGTGTTAATTGGGAGGAGCTGCTGTCAGGCAAATCCATATCTTGCATGGGGAACTGTTTATTAAATCCTGATTGCAAGCTCATCTGGAGAATGTCCTCCCAACTGCTCGAATTTGAACCGATATTTCGAGGACACTGCATATCAGAAACCCGGAAGAGATAATGGATGATTGTGCACTGTATCCTTCGCAGGAACAGCTTGTCTCTCCAGGCACCTGATGACTTTAATTGTCACAATTAATACAGCACAGATTGAGGCCATTCAGCTTAGCGTACATCCACAAACTCTCCAACTGCACTATCTGAAAGGAGAGAGTGTCTGGAGATAGACTGAGAGACAGAGTGAGAAAACGAAACAGAAATAAAGAATGTGAAGGGAGATGAGCAGTGTGGATAGAAAGCGGAGCGATTGTCAGAGTGAGAGGAACGGGTGTTAGACGAGAGTGAAGTTGGATAGATCAGGAGACAGCATGAGGAAAATAGACAGAAGATGGAAATTTTATTTAGAAATTCCCTTGGAATGCAAGCCCTTTGCCTGGTGCCTTACCCTGTGAGCACTGCGGTGATACTGGCTGTCATCCCAGATCATTTATCTCCAACAACATCACAGAGATGATGAGCTTACAGTTAAACACAATTAAATAGACAAATAGATTGGTTCCAGGGAGAAGGTGGATTAATTGAAATAGACTGTACCAACAGGAGTAGGAAGTGATGAACCCACGAGACACTGTGTGAGAGATTGGGCCAGAGAATCTCAGTGAGGGAGATCACTGACAGAGGGGAAATCACGATCTCAGCTGTGGGTCAAATATTGATTGATAAAGTTTGCACACCCCTTCCATGGTTTTATAATTCACATTTCAATTTATATAGCTCCATGTCTGAATGTATTTTAAAAATCTTATCACTTTGTACTCTCCATATTTCGGAATTTGCAAAAATTCATTTTGTCCCTGTATTTTGTGTTTAATGAGCACATTTTAATACTGGGGAAGAAGGGACATCTTCTGATGGAACGGTCTTCATCTGAACGATCCTAGTCATATAACTACGGCCTTGGACAGATATTTCAAGAACATTTCAGATTTGGGGTGAGGTTTCATTTTTAGTGAAAATTAGAAAACTCGTATTAAAAGAGGAGGTAAGAGTGCAGAACTCAGGAGAGGTTATTAAAATCGCCAGCACAGACACAAATAGGACAGAGTGTATTGAAAGTGTAAACAATCAAACTTAAAGCACACTGGACAAACAAATGACACTGAGAGGAGGAACACTTAATACAGGACTGTAAGAGCAACATCTGAATGCATGCCATTAAAGGAATAAAATAAATGGGTATGTTGTGGTTCTGTTTGCCGAGCTGGGAATTTCTGGGATATCCTTAGTATCCACACACGCAGAGGACAAGCAACATGAGTTCGACTGGGACAATACTACTATTATAGGCCAAGCCAAACAGAGAACAGCCAGGGAATTCCTAGAGGCTTGGCACCCATCGACAGATTCAATCAATAAGCACATTGACCTGGACCTTATATACCGACCGCTGCAGCGGACAGCTGGAACTGACAACCGGAAGTGGCAGATACAAACCAGTACAAATGCCGGAGGAAAGATCACAGAAGCGCTTCACAGGAGGCTCTCAAGCACTGAGGATGTCACCTAGACAGGCGCCGAAACGTCTGCACCAGAAATTCCCAGCTCGGCGAACAGAACCACAACAACGAGCACCCGAGCTACAAATCTTCACACAAACTTTGTAAATGGGTTTGTGGCGCAGATTGAAATTGGCAGTTATGACGTGGTAGGCATCACAGAGATGTGACTACAAGGGCAGCAGGATTGACAGCTGAAAATTCAAGGATGTACATCTTATCGAAAATATATGCGGGGGGAGGGCGGGAGAAGCGGTTGCCTGATTAATAAGAATGAAAATAAATCAATCGTAAGAATTCTGGTCTCCTTGCAATCGGAACGATGTTTTCAAACGTGAAAGGATGCAGAAAAGATTTATAATGATGTTACCAGGATTCGACTATTTGAGCTACAGGGAGAAGCTGAATCGGCTGGGGCTGATTTCCCTGGAGCGGCAGAGGCTGAGGGATGACCCGATAGCTGTTAAGTAAATCACGAGGGGAATGCATGGGATAATTAGACAATGTATTTTCCCTGGAGTGGGGGAGAACGAGAAGACATAGGTTTAGGGTGAGAGGGGAAAGATTTAAAAGGAACCAAAGGGGCAAATTTTCTCATGCAGAGTTTATTGCGTGTTTGGAAATAGCTGTGAGAGGAATTGATGGATGCTGGTCCTATTCCAAATTTTAAAAGACTTCTAGATGGGTATATATAAATAGGATGAGTAGGAAGGATATAGACCAAGTGCTGGCAAATGGGAATATATTAAGTTGGGATATCTGGCCGGCATGGACGAGTTGAACTGAGGATTCCGTTTCCATGCTGTAACTCTCAATGACTCTATGACTCTCTGACTGTATGGCATGAAGTAGGATCAGATGGCACAAAATCTGTGTGGGCAGAATTGAGAATCCACGAAGATGGAAAAAAGAAACATAGTTAGTGTTATGTACAGGCTTCCAAGGAGGAGTCAGGAGCTGGGGGCACAATATAACCCAGGAGATAGAAACGTTTAATCGAAAAGGCGAAGTTCAGTTCTCGTGGGAGATTTCAATATGCAGGCAGACTGGGAAAATCATCTTGGTTGTGGTTCACAAGAAAAGTAATTTGTGGAATATCTACGATAGGGATTTTTGGAATAGCTTGTTGTAGAGTCCATTTGGGAACAGGCAATACTGGAATATGTGTCGTGCAATGAGGCAGACTATTTAAGAGATCTTAAGGTGAATGAACATGTAGGAAGCAGTGATCATAATATGACTGAATTTATTCTGCAATTTGAGAGGGAGAAGATAGAATCAGAGGGAACGGTATTACAGCTGAATAATGGCAACTACAGAGGCATGAGGGAGGAGCTGGGTAGGATTGACTGGGAGAGGGACCTAGCAGGAAAAATAGTGGAACAGCAATGGCAGCGGATTCTGGGAGTAATTCAAGCGACACAACAGAGATTCTTCCCGAGAAAAAAGAAGCATGCTACAGTGAGGATGAAGCAACCATGGCTGACTGGAGAAGGCAGGGACAGCATAAAAGCAAAAGAGTAAGCATATAATGTGACGAAGGGCAGTGGAAAACCAGACGATCTGGAAGCTCAGATAGACCAATGGAGGGCATCACAATAATAAATATGGAGGGAGGAGATTACGCATGAGGGTAAGCTTGCCAGTAAAATAAAGGAAAATTGCAAGATTTTCTTTAGATATGTAATGGACAAAGTCGAGACAAAGTGGACATTGGGCTGATGGAAAATGGTACAGGAAAGACAGTAGCGGGAAACAAAGAAATTGCCGAGGACACGAATAATTTCCCAAAAATTCAAACGTGTGAAGGGGCAGAGCTGAGTATGTCGCCCATCGCCAAGGCAAACGTGGTAGAAAAACACTGAATGGGCTGAAGGTGGGTAAATCACCTGGACCAGAAGAACTATACCACAGATTTCTAAGGGAGAAAGCTAAGCGGTACTAGCGTTAGTGATGATCTTTCAGGAATCATTAGAATGAGGGACTAGCCCAGAGGACTGGAAAAGGACTAACGTAAAAAGGAATAAGTCAGAAGACAGAAAAGTACAGACCAATTAGTCTAATCTCAGTCGGGTGTAAGAGCCTGAAATCGACCAGGAAGCCTGGGATTTCTGAATATTTGGAGGTGTAACGTAATATAGGGCAAACTCTGCATGGTTTCATCAAGGGGAGTTCATCCCTGACACATCTGTTAGAATTCTTTGAGGAAGTAACGAGGAGCTTAGACCAAAGAGAGCCAATGCATGTTATCTACTCGGACCTCGAGAAGGCCTTTGGCAAGTTCCACACAGGAAACTATTGATTAAGATAAGGGCCCATGGTGTTAGAGGCAAGCTGCTAGCATGGACAGACGTTGACTGTTGGCAAAAAGCAGATAGTGGAGATAAAATTGTCCTTCTCAGGAATGCAGCAGGTGACAAAATGTGTTCCAGAAGACTCAGTGTTGGGACAACTTTTCACTCTGTATGTTAATGATCTTGAGGGCAATCTGGCTAAGTCAGCAGACATTACAAAGCTATGTAGAGAGACAGGTAGCACTGAGGAGGCAGACAAGCTGCAGAAGGAGTTGGACGGTTAAGGACATGGCAAAAGTTGTGGCAGATGGAGTAAAACATGCACGACTGGTCATGCACTTTGGTAAGAAGGATAGAGGCATGGAATATTTTCTAAACTGGGAGAAAATTCAGAAGTCTGAAGTGCAAAGAGACTTGTTGAGTTAATACTTAGGAAGGCAAATATAATGAAGGGATTTATGTCGACAGGAATTGAATATAAAAGCAGGGATGTACTTCGAAGGAACTTCTAAGGCTCTGGTCAGACCACATTTGGATTATTGTGTGAGGTTTTGGGCGCTATATCTCAACAAGGATGTATTGGCCCTGGCGCCTGTTCAGAGGAGGTTCACCAGAATGGTCATAGGAATGAAAAGCTTAACATGTGACGAATGCTTGAGGATTCTGGATTTATACTCGATGGAGTTTAGAAGGATGAGAAGGAATCTAATTGAAACTTACAGAATACTGAATGACCTGGACAGAGTGGATTTTGGGAAAATTTGTGCTTTGGTCGGGATCCGAGGCACAGCCACCAATTACAGGGAAGACCTTTTTTAGAACAGATATAGGGAGAAGCTTCTTCAGCCAGAGCATTGTGTGTCTATGAAATCCACTGCCACGGAGGCTATGGATGCCAGGTCATTGAGTATATTTAAGCCAGTGTAGGATAGGTTCTCGATTGTAAAGGGGATCAAGGATTAAGGGGACAATGGGGTTGAGAAGATTATCTGCTTTGTTTGAATGTTGGAGCAGATTCGAATGTCTGAATGGCCCGGTTTATATCATATGTCTTCTGATCGTATGTTGTCTACTAATATTGTCTATCCTCAGTCCTCATTGTAGATTTATATTTGAATCTGATCTTCATATGATTTATAAAGAGGAACGTTCCAATACGGATGACTGGACAATAACATGTTCGCTCACCCTCGTCTCATCAGCCATGCCCCCCAATTCTGTCTGTTTTCTGTCTCCTCCCCAATGCCATAAGCCTACTTTAATTGAAGTCCTGTAAGTGATACTTCATCACAGTTGATTGACATCAATAAGATCAACAGCATGAACGTCACCTGCACTCTCTAATCCTGGAATAACAATCTGAATTGCATTTGTCAGAGACAATTGTCTGTTAAGATATCCATGCCGTTTGCCTGTTATAACCCCATGTTGCCTTAAACGCAGTTTCCTCTCAGATTATCGACTATCACAGTTCTTTCATCGTTTTATTGTTGTAATGACTGATCACGAGTGGCAGGCTGTATATTTCCAATTCTAAACAGAGAAACTCGTTTATGTTCTGACAATCCCCCGTCATTACTCCCATATCCAAATCAGATTGAATATTAACACACAATCAATCTACCATCTCCACCATTCCTTTCTTCAGTCACCCTCATATAACCCATTCAGAATGTGTAAATTTTAAAAGCTATTTTCAAATGTAATAATAATAGTATTTCATTGAAAGGGGTTAACTAGAGCTATTTGCTCAGTGAACGTGAATAATGCCCGTCTCCGTGGATTGTAAATGTCTCACTGGAGGATTAGACTCTTCTTTAAATAAGGACTCGGTTCAATGTGTTATCCCATAGTATCCCATAGTATGAGCACTGACAGGGATCAGCAGCTGCAGACGGAGAAGGAGGAGAGACCAGAATCTGACCACATTAGACTGGAATGTTCCGACATTGGATCAAAAACTGATAACATTTGACCGGAATGTTCCAACAATGGATAAGAATCTGAGAACGTTAGACTGGAATGTTCCAAGAATGGATCAAAATCTGAGAACAATAGAGTGGAATGTTCCAACAATAAACAGGAGTTTATTCTTGGGTCTTTACTATCTTTCTCAGTCTTGGATATCATTAGCATCATGGATTGAAGATATCCTTTGGATTACACAAGGTGGTTATTATCCCATCCTCGCTATACTTGGTGTTCCTAGTAAGTCATTCTCTGTGTCTATTAAACCAAGTTGAACTGTGTTTCTGCTCATGAGAGCTTAATTTTGCCAACTAAAAGTCCTTTCCTGATAAATTCTATAAAATAAATTACTATTTATAAATTACTAATTGATATGCAAGAAGGTACTTGACTGTACTCAAACTCCATAATCCTTCTAGTCCTGCACAGGTCTACATTTCCATAAGCTTCCCACTCACAAATCCTGCCCAGTACCACCATTATGATGTGCCGGTCTACTCATCAGCTTCAGTGCAACTTCTGAATAAACTTCAGAAGTTGGACCCTTGTGAAGTCTGGATTCATCTGTTTCAGGTCCCTTCTAACCACATGTATATTACAAAATAATTGCAGTTGAGATGTTTGACTTTGACTCTCCATAGAATCTGTCAGACATGAAGATAGTGCATAGTGCTCAAGTCATTGACTCTTAATGTGGAGGCACCGAATAATAACCTGCTGATGTCTCATGAAGCAAGTTGATGGAATTTAAATGAAACTATCATCATTTGTAATAAACAGAAACCTATCTGCTTGCCTCATGCCCTTCAGAGGAGGCAATGGATCATCCTGCACTGGGCAGGTCTGTGCGTGAATGCAAATTCACAGCAATGTCTTTTACTCTTTACTGTTCTCTGGAACAGCTGAACCAGCCACTAATTTCAAGATCTGCATTTGAACAAACGTATGAATGGGAAATGTTTTGAGGTATATGGTTCAACTGCAACCAGATTAGACTAGTTTAGTTTGGAAAACTTGGTCAGCGTGGACAAGTTGGACCAAAGGATCTGTTTGTGCACAATATGACTGGATGAATCTAGAAAGCGAGGGAAAAGGAAGAAAAGATATGATGTAAGCAAATTGGAAATAAAAATAAAAACAAGCGTCACGGGCTTTTCCATGCATATGAAAAAGAAAGTTCAAGATGAGTGTGTGACCTTAGACAGAAATGAAGTCAGGAAAGTATATTGAGGATATTTGGAGGGTGTGATTACAGAATTGGCTCGAGGGAACAGGCAGATATTTTACACCAGTATTTGACATCGTTCCTCACAGGGAAGGGACGGTAAGTATTTCAATGACATAATCAAAATTGTACTAGGAGGGAAGGTCATGAACTGTATCTATCAAAAGAAACAAGATTTTTCACAAACAGATAAGACTAAGAGTAGACAGGTCAGCAGTAATTCATGGTTTTAAAAGATGTGTTGACAGAGACACTGGCGGCACTGTGTGAAATCTTCCATAAATCTCTGGATTACGGGAGTGTTCCAGCAAAACTGGAGACCCTCCAATGTGGCGCCTATCTTCAAGAAAGGAGCGAGACAGAAAGCAGGAACCATTTAGCCTCACTATTATTGCTGGGTATCTGCTAGAGTCTATTATTAAGGAAGGAATTGCAGGGCATTTAGTAAAGTTTCACACAAGGGAATCGACGTTTTGCCTGTAAAATCAAGTTTTCTGGTGATCCCAGAGAATGTAATGGGCGGATTGATAAAGGAGGACTGGCAGAAACGAGACTTTCCAGAGATTTTCCACAAGACGTCACAATAAAAATGTTCTTACACAAGGCAGATGACATTTGCATGGAATGGCGATTGGTTAACACATGGACATCGGAGAGTCAGGATTCATCGATCTTTATGATAAAGACGTATCTACTGGAGTACAAATATCAGTCTGACGGCTTCAGTTATTTAAATCTATACTGATAGCCTGACGGTGGGAGCTGAGCACAATATTCATCTGAATTTGTGGATGACACTGAGAACTAAAACGCAGGAATTTACTTAATGAAGAGGAAGCCCAAATTAAAGAGCAGTACAAAAGGAATGGCGTGTTCCTTTGTATGAAACATAACGTCAGCATGCCGTTGCAGCAAGTAACTAGGTTGGTTCATTAGGTCGGGCTCCTGGGATGAAAGGGTTAAATGGAGGACTCCCGCAGTATTTAAAGGTTCAAATCAGTGACTCAGCACTCCGGGTCGACACCTGGTGCAAGCTCCCGCCCTTCGAGTTGCTGCTGCCACTGAAAAACAGAAATATCAGAAGCGAAACTTATCTGAACTGCTTCCAATGCCATTATATCGTTACTCAGATAAGGAGACAGAAAGTAATCTCAGATGATTTTTATACTTGTTTTCTCAGAGTTGTGAGTCTTTGTAAATCTCTTCCCCAAAGAGTATTTGATGCAGAGCTATTGAATTTTTTTTTCAGGCACAGACGGAGGTTCATACATAACAACGAGGGAAGGATTATTAGACAGAAATGTGCAGTGTGGGGGAAATGCTGACAGGGTTACCAAATGACACTGATTCAAAACATCCAGAAATATAATGCAAAACAAAATTATAACATAGATAAAAATTTAAAATGCAACAGTGACAGAATACAGTTCCAAAGGACCATGGGGCTGCTCTCTCATTAGAGAGAGACCACTCGTGGTTGTTTACTCTGAGGTCACCACATCTCGGGTGATGGGGTGAGGTTGAGAGAGTGTCCCCATGATGGTAACCTCTGTCAGTGTGGGGGAATTGAACCTGCACTGGTGGCCTCCATGTGCATCACAAACCAGCCGTCCAGCCAACTGAGTGGGAGACAGTGTAACTGTTACACACAGAAACAGTCACAGACAAAGGGCAAGAGAAACTTTCATAACAACGAAAAAGGTACAATTCAGATAACGGTAAAGATAACAGTTGAGGATAAAAACGCTCTCTGCCAGAAATTGATTTCTATAACGGGACAATTGTTAAGAAGCTGTCTCTGGCTGAATACAATAAAGTGAGGCAAGTGAATTATCCAGGATTATTAATTGTAATTTGACATCGTTAACCATAAATAAATGTGTATTTCTGTTTGGTCTATGGAAAATGTGCTTATCATTGCGTAGAATTAAAAAGCTGATGGAATATATTGTTTGGAGAGTGCATTCCCATTGGAAATGTCCTTGAACAGGTGAGGCACTGACATTTTCCTGATAAATGGAATTATTTGGAACATTATCCCAAACATTCCATAAACAGCATTCTCCAGAATATTCAATCGCCATGAGGGGGTATTGAAAAGGCTGGAGAGCGAGATAGTGAGAGTTTTGGAGCATGAGCCTTGTTTGGGGTACCTGCTATAACAGATATACAATGAGTGTGTGGGAGCAGAGAGAATACAATGAGCCTTATCCTGACAGAGCAGGGAAGGTTATTGATGCTTGTCCCGTATTGCTGGAAATTTCATCAGACCGCAGATATTGCACTGAGCTGAGTGGTGAACTCAGACCATATTTGGTGAGACTGGTTTTTTTTGGGCTCCTCTTGGAAGAGAATAATCCTCTGCTTTACTACCTCATCCACCTGCCCCTGTCGACAAACCGTGGTGTAATTACCCCTTATCTGGCATGCTCTGGGTAAACTGTGCAGGGCAGCTCCAAACAAAGAAAGCTCAACTGTGTGCCCATTGGCCTTTTAAAGATGGCACTAGTGCCAGTGTTTCCGGAATATCCAGGGGCATCCTGGCGATGTTGAGTACCTCCAACCATGATGGGCGTGAGAATAGAACTGGCATTGAATGTGAGGGACACCATGGCGTGGTGAGGGTAGTTAATGAGGTGAGTTTTATAAGATAGCACCAGGAAACTAGTTCGGCCTCGTGCGGATGATCCCTCTGTCACATTCAGTGAAAATGGCACTGAGACAAATTATGGTTAGATTCAGCCCAATGAGTTGAAGACTCTGCTGAGCCCACTCCCAGTTGCAAAGCTGCAGAACAAATGCTCATCCAAAACTCCACCATCTGAATTCGCAGCGACATCCCGTTTACCCATCATTCCTGGGAATACTGGCTAACGTTGCAAGATGCTGTTGAAACATCTTCACCTCAAGATTCTGAAACCTGTGATCTTCCATGAAATTGTCTCTCAATTTCCCTTTCTCGTTTTTCCAAAGTCCTTTTTATTTTGGTGTTTAAACTGATTTCCCTACAATCTCTCTCTGGCCGGGATTTTCACACCAAGATCACCGCTTTGTCATGGCACAATTGAGATATGGAGCTGTAAATGAATGGGAGCTGCACATCCTGTCACTTCCAGTATGGGCTGCAAGTTTTCCCACACTGGGCAGGGATCTAATAAAGTGTTGCTAAACAATGTACTGGGGTGGGGTACATGCTGGGAGAGTAACTGTGCCTGGTTTACAGATCAATGCACTGCTACTCACTGTACAGCCTCCGATACTGAACAAGATACCTTATCCACGTTAATAAACAAGCCCACTTATTTGCGCTGCACATTACCCCATGCTGGACTAACCGTTTTGTTCAGATTTCTGAATCAATACGCTGGTGTGGTCTGTACTTCTCCCCATGTTGGACCGATAGCTAATGGATTAGTCAGAGCTGCACAGTCTTCCATCTTGGGTAGATTGCTGGGTTGTACTGAGACTGTTCTGCACAGTGCTCCGTGCTGAGCCGATATCTCATCCGATCTTATAGAGTCTGGGCTGGATCTGTGAGGTGGATTGTGTATCTGATACAATTAATGATAAAATTGTCACTCCTCCAGCTCGACGCATTCCGCTGCCAAACCACGTGTTTCTGAAACTTATTCTCCATTAGTAATTATCGAATTAAAACATGAATATCTGCCCTTCATGTCATGGCCCCAACAGCCGCCTTTCACAATACATGAAGAAGGTAGTCGACCTGAACATTTTCTTATTTTGAAGGTAATTGTGCGGTGCTGTGTTTCAGGTGCAATTCGTTTGGTCAAAATATTCGACATTAACCAAAACACAATTAATTGTAGACAAAATACATCAAAAACAAGAGGAACTTGGAAAAACTTAAATTATTGGAAATTTAGCAGATTATTTATTTATGTATTATTAAACAGTAACTGCTACAATATTGTAACTTCCTGGAACCACACACTTGCAAAACAAACAAATTCAGGAAACATATTGTCCTACATGCAGTCCTACAATCCAGGAGGAACGAACATCAAGACACAATTCTGCGAGAAATCTCAGGTAGAGAGCGTTGCAGCTGGGAGAGATTTACTGACTTCCCACCATGCTGAGACCCCAGCAATAACTGTCGAAAGGTAACACTAAGAATCCTGGATCTCTGAGGTTTTCACCATCACTCTACAGGACCAGGCCGTGGCTGCAAGGACCACAAGGAATGGACTGTATCTACACTATCTATGCCACAATAGTAGCGTCTCAAAAATGCCTAACCCCACCTAATCCCCGCACATTTGGTAAGATAAATGTCAAAGTTAAATATTAATAATTAAACCCAAAGGATGCAGCAGGCCTGGTGATCAGACACAGATGGCCTAGGGAGCCCGACAACTCCTACTGTGCCAAAACCCATTAGAAACATCGAGCTTGTGAAGAGAAAGTATCATCTCTCTCCCTCACATCTAACTTTACAAATGGAGATGTGCCATTCAACCAATAGTCAGCGATGTCAACATCCAACCCACACTAAGTTATGTCAGGTTTGTTGTGAAAGGGGTTAACTGAAGCTATTTGTTCGGTGACTGTGATTGATGTCAGCCTCCATGGATACTAATTGTGCCACTGGAGGTGCTCCTCTTCTATTAATAAGTGGCTTCCTTCAACCTGTTATCGCATAGTATCAGCGAAAGCGTCATCCTCAAGATGATTGGGATCAGCAGCTACAGATAAAGGGAGAGGAAGACAATCTTAGAACAATGGACGGGAATGTTCCAACAATGGATCAGAATCTGAATGGTTTAGACTAGAATGTTCCAACAATGGACAGGGGTTTACCCAATGGTCTTTACTGGCTTTCGCAGGATTGGACATGGTTAGAGTTGCGGATACAATTCGTACTGATGATTATTCAAGTTGGGTATTATCCCATCTTCGCTATTTTTTGTGTTCCTGGTAAGCCTATCTCTGTCCATTCCATAATCGATGATGAACGTTATTGCTATTTCAGTTAATTATATTTCGCATATGCATAAACTGTTATATTCAGTTTCAGTCACAAACTCCACTTCATTTCCATTAATTTCAGACTCCTCACTCATAAATATCTAAGAAGGAAGCAACTTTTTCAGATTCTTGAGTCTTCTTTTACCCTGAACTGTTTCTCTATATTTTCTCTGCCATCAAACTTGTCCACACCCACCTCCATAATATTCCCAGTCTCCACCTCTGCCTCAGTGCTGTTGCTGAATTAGGCATCATCTGTCCCTTTGTTAACTTCAGCTTTTAAGGCTCCAGTTCTCTTCTGATCTCTCCTCCAATTGCAAATATTAGATTAGATTAGATTACTTACAGTGTGGAAACAGGCCCTTCGGCTCAACAAGTCCACATCAACCCGCTGAAACGCTCCCCACCCAGACCCATTCCCTTACATTTACCCCTTCACCTAACACTACGGGCAATTTAGCATGGCCAATTCACCTAGACTGCGCATTTTGGACTATGGGAGTAAACCGGAGCATCCGGAGGAAACCCACGCAGACACGGGGAGAACGTGCAAACTCCACACAGTCTGTCGCCTGAGGCGGGAAATGAACCAGGGTCTCTGGCGCTGTGAGATAGCAGTGCTATTTTGAACACATACCTGTTCTTGCCTCTCCGGCTGTTTCATAATAGGGACCCCATATCAGAGTAATAATCACAGTGGCCGGGTCATTGAGAGGCACAGGTTTTTACTTTAAAGGCATTTTTTCAAATCTTATCACGGCTAATGACAGAACTTAAGTTTGAATGACAAAAATTGGAATGAAAACTCATTTTACTAACGGCAACCATAAACCATCAGGATTTCTTTCATTATTTCACTTATAGCCTTTGGCAAATAAATTAAGTGTGACATCAGACCCACGACCACATGGGTGGCTCCATATCATCTTGACAAATGAGCTGACTGTCAAGGGCAGTTAGTGATGGACAACAAATGCTGCCCTTGCCAGTGATGCTGACATCCCGTGAAACAGCAGCATTAACGGTGAAACAAATCAATGACCTGTGGATGCTCGAGATTTGAAACAAAATTCTCCAGTGTCTGAAGATGCTGGAGAATCTCAGCAAGTATGGCAGCTCTGTCACGAGAAGAACAGATAAAGTTTCAAGTCCAGTGACCCGACAGCAACACTGAAAGCAACCGAGAAATAATAATATTTATATCAGACTAGATGATTGAGGGGGAGATTAGTTGAATGGATGGAAAAATGTCCATCGAGAGAGAGAGAAATAAAAAGCAAACAAAGAGACAGCTGAAAATAAAGTAGAAGGAAAATAAAAAGGGAATTTCTTCTAACATATCCCCTTTTCCCATATTTCTGAATATCATGTCAATCTAGAAATGTCCTTGTTTGACCTGAGTTATATTCCCTCTATCGCTCTTCCATATGTGTGGTGGTCAACTACATCGGTAATCCTGATGCTGCCGCTATAGTTGCTGAGATACATAGAAACGTAATGTTACATTGTCAACTGCTTCTTTTGAGAAATGAAATTTTACTGTGTGTCTGCCTGAGATGTAATGGCTTTCTCAGCCAGGAAGAGAAACATTTTCAACACGGAATGGATGCACTGTGTGTGTGCGGATTTGACTTGCACCTGTCATTAGACAGTAAAGGCAGGTTCTGTGGATGCTTTTCTCGGGTGTGTATTATCAGTTGCTGCATCTACTCAGAGAGACCAAGCGTCTGGGAACCCCACTCTGGACACTGCATTTATAGAGTGTTTCGTTCCATGGGAACAAATGGAGCCGAGACTACACAGAAGGAAATCTCTGTACACGGCGAGGGGCTGGGCATTGTATTACCCTCCCTGGGATTTCCAGAAATATTTTTGGAGGCTGAAACAATTCCAAACATAAAATGTGAACCTTTCAAAAATGATGTGGTCACTGAGCTGTGTCCCCTCCATCAGTCTAACCTCTCGCCTCTCACCAAGTACAGAATTGTGCTAGTTCTCACCATGAAGTGAACTGGATTAATTCTGGAATTTCCAGGCAGGAGTTGTTAACATATTCATCATCTCCAAAATGCAGTCCTCTGAAATACTCACTGGCTCTCAGAAGCCATCTGCCAGCTGAGAGGAATATATTGAGTCTATGTCCATGAGGAAGGTACGGAAGCAAACTCCCAGAGATACGAGGAAACTGCGGGACTGGCGAAAATGAGAAACTGCACGAAACTAGAATTAATGAAGAGTATGTTTTTGAAAATCTAATCGAATTGAAGATTCGTAAGGTGCTGCTTCTGCTGAGCTACATCCCAGAATATCGAGGAGTTGGCAATAGAGCTAATGAAAGAATTACTGATTATTCTTCAAAGATGGTTACATATGAGAAAGGATCCTGCAGACTGGAAAGCAGCTATTGTAAACCTAAATGTTTAAAATAGGACGGGGAGGACAAACAGAAAACTAAATATCTTGATGTCAGCTGCGAGAAAACCTTGGAACCTTTTATAAGCATGTAGCGGCTAGACACTTGGAGAAAAATGATATAACTTGGTAGATTTGGCCTAGATTCCGTAAAGGGAAATGATCTTTGCTAAACATGCTGGAGTTTGTGGACTCTGTCAGTTGTGTCTTTGAAAATTGAGAACGAGGCAGAGTGTAGTAATTGAATTTTTAGACGAAGTTTGACATTGTTGAATGCAGGTTGGTGGAGAATGTTAGGGTCCATGGATAGGTAAGGGTGGAATGTACACCATATGTATTAAAAATTGGATAATGGACAAAATGAACAGAATAGCGTTTTTTTCTCTGGATGGAAGGCTTGTGGGGTCTCAGAAGGGTCAATTCTTGTGCTGTAGCTGTACACAAGGTATAACAATGATTCAGATGTTAACAACAAATACCATCATTGACATTTATACTTTATTAAATTGTGAGAGGTTGAGAAAGGCTGTTATTGAAAAGGACCTGGATGTCTTTGTTCATAAGTCACTAAGAGAATTCTTACGGGACAGGAAGTAATTATAACTGTAAAGGATTTGTGGTCCGTCATGGAAAATCATTGAAGTACCAAAATAAATGTATCGTACTCAATGGCTATGTTTTGTTGAGCCAGTATTTAGGGTAATGTGTACAGGCTGTGTCTGCTTTATATATAATGATCTCCATGTCACCGAGACAGTGCAAAGAAGTTTCACCAGACTGAACCCTGGCATGATGTTACAATAAGGAGAGAATGTATTAACTATGTGTTTAATCTGCAGCGGTGTGAGGGAATAAAATCTTGAAACTTGATGGTTATGGATGGACCCTCATTATGTCTCAATCAGCCATTGATAAAGTAAGAAATTCCATACTTTCTATAGGATGGTCGATTCCTGATAGATTACGTGCCTGTGCAAAGACATCATTTCTATTGACAGTGAGGTACAGGCTCTGAATGAATTCTGAATACTTTCATGCACAGTTACTGTGTGACTCTGCAATCAACGCTACGTTTTACACAGTCATGTCAGAAGCCATAATACCTTAATTGTTCAACAGTTAGCCATTCCTCCCCAGCTTCTGACTTCTACATGGGTCTGCTCTATCAGTGATGGAAGATGACTTCGAAACTGGTTAAAAATTGTCGTCATTCCTACTCCCAGGAAGCCATGTTAAAGTAACACATGTGTACTATGAATAATAAAGCCACGAGGAACAAAGTGGAGCAGGCTAACTGTTCAGTCCCTGTTCCATTTGTTTGTGATCTTGGACCATCTCTGACACCTTCCTGTTCCTGGGTTAGTGACTTGAGAAACTGAATGACCTCTTCCTGTTCCTTTGTAAATGACTCCGAGTGTGAAATTGTCTCTTTCTGATCCTGTGTAAGTGACGTGGAGTGTTGGATAGAGAGCTTGTCTTCCTGTGTAACAGTCAAGAGGGATTGAATGGGCTGTCTCTCTTTTTGCAGAATAGTTTTGATGGGCTGAATGACTTTCCCACATTCTTCTGACGCCAGATTGAGGTGCAGAGTGGACTCCTTCGTTTACTGTCGAAATGTGCAGTGTCTGGCGGCGCTGTTCCATTACTGTTAACGGCAGTTTAACAGCACAGGCTGGAATGCTGTACAGGTCTTTTTGCGCATGGACAGAGACTGATTTAGGACCTGAGGGAGGGCGAAGTGTTTTGAATATTGTGCAACCTACAGTGAATATCCCCACTTCTGATCGGTGTGAACTCAACGGGCTGAGTTGCCTGCTTCCATACTGCAGGGATTCCCCGCTGACAAACTGGAGATGCCTGGGCTGAGGTAGCTATCCTGGGAATCTCCTGCAGTGATGTCCCACAGCTGTGATGATTGATGCCCAGTGATGATAAATATCTTCCCTTGTGCTGTGAATGACTCCAAACAGCAGAGAGTTTGCAATGGGTTCTGGCGAAGTGCGATTTTGCTGAGGGTCCTCAGTTAATTACTGCCCTGATATCAGGGCCAGTCGCTCATACCTAAGCCCTTGTATTCACATCTCTCACTCATATAAATAGGTCATGGTGTATAAGCACAGCAATGGGTTCTTCAAACAGAGCGTAGCGAATGTCAGGAATTCTCTATTCGAGAGAGTCATGGGAGCTAGTTCACTGAATGATCTCCGAATGGTCTTTCCTGTTTCTGTGCACCAAGTGATACAGGAAGTAATCTCCAACTGTTCCTATCGAGCAGTTTGGAGGTGCTGAATCGAACAATGCAGCATAGCACTCAGGAGCAGGCTAAGGTCGTTCGACACTATGAAACTGCACCACCAGGCATTAAGACTGTGGAATAACAGGTTGTGGTCTGAGTCCCACTTTCCTGTCTGTATTCCATTATCCATGACTCAATCTGTCTCAAATATTAATGAACTTAGTTTGAATAAATGTGAACAAAGAGGCACCACATACCTCTAGGGAAGAGAATTCCCACTCATTTGGCCCTTTTAGCATTTCTCCTCATCTCTCTTACAGTCTCATACAGCAGGGAATCCTGCCCACTAAAGCAGACATCCCAATCTGATCTCAACCCTTGTCAGCATTAGGCCCTTATCCCTGTAAATCCTTCCTATTAATATGCATAGCCAGATGCCTTTTAAACATTTGATGAAACTTTGGATGAAATAAATTAAAGTGAAATCCACAATCTGGATGAAAATGTTCTCCCTTTACTATCTTGCTCTCCTCACCTTCAGCCTTTGTCCTATAGTTTTGGACTCCCCGATCCTCGGAAAAAGACCTTAGCTATTCAGACTCTCCATGATTCTCATAATTTTACAAACGTCCATGATGTCACGCCCCGGCCTCTGATGCTCCAGAGTGAACAAGCCCCAGTCTGTCCAGCCTCCCCCATACCTCAAACCCTCCAATCCCGGCAATAACCTTTTAAATCTTTTCTGCACCCTTTGAAGTTTAACAACATCCTTCCTGGAGCTGAGCGAACTGAATTAAACACGTTATTCTACATCTGGCCTCACTAACATCCTGCCCAGTTCCAACATGATCTCCCAACTCGCATGCTCAATGCACTGACCAATAAAGGCAGGCATACTAAACCCCTTCTTCACCACCCTGTCTACCTGCGACTCCACGTTTAAGGACCTTTGAGCCTGCACAGTTTTGTTGAACAATACTCCGCAGGGCCCTACCATTAATTGTGCATGTTCTGCCATAATTTACCTTACCAAAATGCAACACTTCACATTTATCAAAATTTAACTCCACCCGTCACCCCTTGGCCCATTGGCCCATCTGATCGACGTCCCATTGAACTCTGAGGTAAACCATGCTGGCCAATGCACCTCCAATTTTAATGTTATCTGAAAACATAATAAACAGGCAAATATTCACATTCAAATCATTGAAATAAATAATGAAAAGCAGTGGATTCAGCACTGCTCCTCGTGGCACAGCACTGGTCATAGGCCTCCAGTGTGAAAAGCAGGCCTCTACCACCCTCAGACTCCTATCTTCACTGTAATTTTGTAGTCATTTGGCAAGCTTATCTTGGATCTATTATGACCTAACCTTACTAACTTGTCTGCTATGCGGAATCCTGTCGAATGCCTTGCTGAAAGCTATGTGGACAGCGTCTATAACATTGCCATCACCAACCTTCTTTGTCACCTCTTCACAAAACGCAGTGAACTTTGTTAGAACTGACTTCCCATACACAAAGCCATGTTGACTATCCATCATCAGTTGCTACTTTTGAAAACACATGTCAATCCTGCGCCTCTCAATGCTGTCCAACAACATGGCCACCAATGACGTCAGGCTCTCTGGTCGAAAGTTCAGGACACTATTCCCTTTCCTCATCCCATGCTTCCGCTGCTCACTGCAAATGTTAATGTAACCAGGTTGATGATATGATCAATAATATAGGTCTCAGACTGGGTCAGGGTAAGGAACAAGTCAGGCAGGTTCTTTAATCTGTTAAAATTAGCAAGTTTATGACCAAAGACAATGTTGCTCAACCTACGATGGAAAGATAAATGACAGATAGTTTGGATATTGCAAATCTGTCCACCAGTGTTTCCCTTTCGAAAAGTACTGACACATGCACACATTTGATGACAAACTGAAAAATAAAATCTCTGCCGAGAGTTAACTTTAAAGACCATTCCCCAAATATTAATTGAACAAACCAATGGCACACCCATGGGATCACCACTATTTTAATTCATAACAGAAGCAGTAAGCAAATACGAGAACAAACAGCTCTACAAACCATCAAACCAAAAATCTGGGTCCGCTACGTAGACGACACCTTTGTCATCACAAAAGGAAACAAGATAGAAGAGACATTTAACATCATCAACAACACCCTCACAGGCAGAAAGTTCATCAAGGAGGGAGAAACCGACAACAAACTCGCATTCCTGGACGTCATAGTCGAAAGAAAGGACAACGGCGAACTACAAACCTGCGTATAAAGAAAACCAACAAACACTGACCAAATACTTAACTACACCAGCAACCATCCGAACACACACAAA
>NW_025211080.1:0-14523 GCF_004010195.1 Chiloscyllium plagiosum
TAGAGTTGCTGACTGCGTTATTGATACTAATTATTAGAAAATGCAAGACACACAAAAAAGACAGTAATATGGTGATTAAGGGTAGCAGGTGAAGTGGCAAGAATGGCCTTTGGATAAACTTCAGTTTTCATAGCAACATCGGTGAGTTTAGATCTGGAGCCGAACTTAGTGGACATCATTGCGATGTAAGGTGGAGCAATCTAAGCTGAACAAATACTGTGGAGACAAAGTGGTATGGCGTGGGCAGGTGAAACCAAGAAGGCCTTTGGTGAACAGAGGAAGATTTGTGGATGACACCAACCCTTTTCTTGACCATTCTCATCTCAGAGGCAAATGGGTTGGATCACTGTGCATGAGGGTAAGTACAATGAAGATAAAGAAGGATGGCTTCTGATCACCTTACTTGCAGGCCTCAGAGGCTTTCATATTGTCACATATGCGGCGTATTCGCTGAAGAAAATAACAGACAGGAGGTAGTAGCCCCTACAGGACAGACAACAGTACCTGATGAAGCATTAAAGCAATGGGTGATCGATTATGTGGACATGATGTGGACAAATTGCAGAAAGACAAAAGGACTGTTGGGCAAACAGGAAAAACACCTTCTGATTGTCACAGCTTCAATCATTGCAAATAAAATTTAATTTCATGAAGGAACTTCCGCATCTCCTAATAATTTTACACAGAGTATTGGGTGATTTTTCCACAACAGTGGTTAGAATTGCAAGTCATTGTCTGAGAAAGGACATGTATGGAAGAAATCCGTTTAAAAATGAGCAAACGCTTCCCTGACTAAAATAAAGAAACAACTGCAGATGCTGAAGATCAGAAATAAAAACTGCTCTGATGACGAGTCCGCAGATTCGAAACATTGTCTCTGCTTTCATAGAACATAGAACATAGAACAATACAGCACAGAACAGGCCCTTCGGCCCACGATGTTGTGCCGAACATTTGTTATGCTTAAGCACCCATCCATGTACCTATCCAATTGCCACTTAAAGGTCATCAATGATTCTGACTCTGCCACTCCCACAGGCAGCGCATTCCATGCCCCCACCACTCTCTGGGTAGATAACCTACTCCTGACATCCCCCTATACCTTCCACCTTTCACCTTAAATTTATGTCCTCTTGTAACAGTCTGTTGTAACCGGGGAAAACGTTTCTGACTGACTAATCTATCTATTCCTCTGATAATCTTATAAACCTCTATCAAGTCACCCCTCATCCTTCACCGTTCCAATGAGAAAAGGCCTAGCACTCTCAACCTATCCTCGTACGAACTATACTCCATTCCAGGCAACATCCTGGTAAATCTTCTCTGCACCCTCTCCAAAGCTTCCACATCTTTCCCAAAGTGAGGCGACCAGAACTGCACACAGTACTCCAAATGTGGCCTAACCAAGGTCCTGTACAGCTGCAACATCACTTCACGACTCTTGAATTCAATCCCTCTGCTAATGAACGCTAATACACCATAGGCCTTCTTACAAGCTCTATCCACTTGAGTGGCAACTTTCAAAGATCCCCAAACATAGTCCCCAAGATCCCTGTGCAGATTTCCTTGTACAGATGCTACCAGATTGGCTGATATTTGCAAGCTCGGTCCGTAATTGCAAAATTAATTTCGTGTTGATAAAATGATTTGTCCTGCAGTTCTGACTCTGATGAACAACTCCCACGAGCGTTTGTTTCACCTTGCTGTACCGAAGCTCAAGCCAAACTGTTTCTGTGTGATCTGAGCAATGTGAGGTGTGGTTAAATTAACAGCAGATTAGGCGAGATACTTTCGATGCTTTTGGTTATGTTGAGTTATATTCTTTCTTCTGAAAGGAAGTGGTGAAAATCACACTTGATCTCCCCTTACGCTGTTGGAGTGCAGAAGGACAATGTTCTTCCCGCAATACCGTGAATTCATCCAGATGAATTAAAACTATCTCACTTGGGGGGTACGGATGGCAACTTCACAACTGCCGCCTTGGTCTGATGCATTGGTCTCCTCCGCTGATCCTGAGGTAATAGGAAGTCCTGCTTGTTAACGTCCCCACACAGGAGCAGTCCAATGCCCCTGCCTAGAACCGGGTCTGGGGATGGCTACAGTTTCTCCCTGCCTGCCTCGTGCAGGCTAAATATTAGAGACTTTCTATGGTAGCTCGACACAGACTGTGGTTGTTTCGATGCACTATGCACTTTTAATGTTCGCACCAGTTCTGAGAATACTGACTATTTCCAAGAGCTCCCTTGAGACAGAAATTGCTCTAAGCATGGTGTGCAGTAAGAAACTCAACGTGATTCTCACTGTGAGGGTTCAAACTGTCATTAATTTGGCGACTTTCGTAATATCCACTCAGCATCATGATGGAAATCTCCCCCCAAACATGACTCAAGTGGTTGTTTGCATTAAGAAAAATTAGATTATATATTAAGATTATTACATAGGGTCATAAGAGCAATGGTAGGTCATCTGGCCCATCGGGCCTGCTCCGCCATTCAATAAGGTCATTGGAGATCTTTCAGTAGGTTCAGCGCCTCATATGGCCTGGTCGCCATAACGTAGTTCTTTAAGTGTTCAAAAATCTGTCATGTCTTAAAAATTCAATGACATCGTCTCGATTATTTCTCGTGGCAGGGAATTCCTTTGGGTCAATGTTATCCCAATCAATTCAGTCGTAAATCTGCTTCCCCATATTTTAAAGCTGTGCCCCCAAGTTCTTGTTTCATGCACACGTGCAAACAAACACTCTGTTTCTATCCTACTTATTCCCTTATCATTTGATATGTTTCTGAAATAATTTGTCTCATTCGTCAAGATTCCATTCAATGTATCCTCATAATTTAATCTTCTCAATTCTGAAATAAACTTCGTGAACTTGCTCTGCAACCCTTCCAGGGCCAGCACACCCTTTCTCAAATGAGAGGAACAAAACTGTGCACAATTATCCAGGTGCGGACTCACTAGCAGTCAATACATCCACAGCAAAACCTGTCTATTTCGACTTCCATGCCTCCAGCAAGGATTAAGAGCATTCAATTTGCCTTCTTAATTACTTGTTGCAAATACAAATCAAACATTTGTGATTTCGGCACAAGGCCACGCAGGTCCTTTTGCACAGTGGTATGCTGCAAATTTTCACGATTTAATTAGTAGTCTAGTTTCCATTATTTCAAACAAAATACATGACTTAACTTCGACCGAAGTTGCACTCCATCTGCTAGACACTTGACAGCGCACTTGGCCTAATCATACCCCTCTGCAGACTTTCAGTGTGCTCTTCATACATTGCTCTATCACTCACTTCCGTGTCATTTGTGAAAAATGGCACACGACACTTTGTCCCTAATTTAAATTATCGATGTAATACTTTGATCACTTGATTTGAGATCCTCTTTTTAATCATACACATAATATTCCGTATTCGCAGATTTGGTTGCACTCCCTCCTCTTCAGTTTATTGTTGGTTATAACATGCCAGCTGCAAATGTTTTGAATATTCAGTTCACATTAGCAGTCATTCTGTCTACTTGTCTCTCAAATACTACGAAATCCTATTGTTTTCCGTTAATGTATTCATTGACTTCCTCAATCATTCTTGAGTTTGCCCCACACATTCAGCTCGAGTGCCTTCATTCAGTTTTTTAAGCCATTATTCACTTCATCCTAGTCACTGAATCAGACTTGATAGATAATGGTCCTTGAAGCACATCTGGTTTATCCCAGCCCACCGACAGGACATACACACCAGTGGTGGCACCATAGTGGTTTACAGCCAAGAAAGAGGTTAACCTGGATTTCACAAACATTGATTGATTTAATTAGTAGTCTAGTTTCCATTATTTCAAACAAAATACATGACTTAACTTCGACCGAAGTTGCACTCCATCTGCTAGACACTTGACAGCGCACTTGGCCTAATCATACCCCTCTGCAGACTTTCAGTGTGCTCTTCATACATTGCTCTATCACTCACTTCCGTGTCATTTGCAAAAAATGGCACACGACACTTTGTCCCTAACTTAAATTATCGATGTAATACTTTGATCACTTGATTTGAGATCCTCTTTTTAATCATACACATAATATTCCGTATTCGCAGATTTGGTTGCACTGCTCTTCAGTTTATTGTTGGTTATAACATGCCAGCTGCAAATGTTTTGGATATTCAGTTCGCATTAGCAGTCATTCTGTCTACTTGTCTCTCAAATACTATGAAATCCTATTGTTTTCCGTTAATGTATACATTGACTTCCTCAATCATTCTTGAGTTTGCAGCATACTTTCAGCTCGAGTGCCTTCATTCAGTTTTTTAAGCCATTATTCACTTCATCCTAGTCACTGAATCAGACTTGATAGATAATGGTCCTTGAAGCACATCTGGTTTATCTCAGCCCACCGACAGGACATACACACCAGTGGTGGCACCATAGTGGTTTACAGCCAAGAAAGAGGTTAACCTGGATTTCACAAACATTTATTCCATAACCCAAGAAATCTCACAGAACAATTCAGACAGATTCAATTGCGTATCATTTAATTTGGAGTAAATGACTGCTGTGTGATCAGTTAGGTAAACTAAATGTCTCACAGTATTAAATATCTTGGAAGGATAGACAACAAACGAAAATTTGTTGGAGTGGCATTGCTGCTGAAAGAGGGAATTAGAAAATAGTGAGAAATAATTTTGATAATGTGGAGTTTGAATGGCTAGAGTTGAGACGTATCGATACACAGATAAACGTTAGTATGTGTTATATAAAGCACTCAAAACTGCAGTGGCAATATCGGGAATGGTGCTGAATATGAAATTAGAGATAATTGTGGAAAGGGAATATCAGTGAACAAAGATGATTTAAGTCTGCTAATAAATTTGGCAGCATGCAGTCGAGGAGGATTTCCTGGAATATATGGGGAATGGTATTCTTGACCGATATATGGATGAATCAACGAGAGAGTACGCCAGTTTAAATTGGTTAATATGTCATGAGAAGGGAATAATTGCCAAACGAGCTGACGAAGAGCTTGAAGATGAACAACAATGATAGATAGATATTTTTTATCGAGATGAAGGGTGAGACAGTTCATTCAGAGACTAGGATACTGAGTCTTAATAAAGGAACTCTGAAGATATTAAGCGTGAGCTGGCCTTGATATTTTGGGGAGATTTACTAAAATGGATTACAGTGGATCGGCAATGGCAAACATTCGAGAACGATGGAGAAGTGCAATAACTCATATTCCAGTCTGGGACAAACGCAAATTAGATTAGAGGGATAATTCATAGAGTACAAAGTAAATCAGACTTAGAATCCGATCGGAAGAAGAAGCACACAGCTTGGCCAAGTAAAATAATAGGGTTGAGAATTGGTAGAAGTTTCCAATTCAGCAAAAAAATCACAAAGTGATTAATTAAGATACACAAAATGCAGTGCAAAACAAAGCCTGCAGTGAACACAAAGACTGACATTAGAAGTTTCTGCAGGTATGTGAAGCGGAAGAGACAGGTGGAGACAGAATCTGGGCAAGTATAATAAACGTCAAAAAATTCGTTGAGAAACTGAATATATATTTTGGTTTCAGCCTCACAAAAGAGGACATAAATCAAATATCAGAAGTGTTGGCGAATTTAAGAAAATGTAGTTGGAGGGAAGAGCTGCGTGAGATCTGTGCGAGAAAAGAAATGATGCTCGTAAAATTGAGGGGACTGAAGGTGGATAATTCCCCAGGGCCTCATAATCGTCATCCCAGAGTGCTTAAGGAAGTGGAGCGAGAAATAGTGGAAGCATGACTGCCATTTTCCAGGATTCTATAGAGTCTGGAATACACCTGACAGATTCACGGAAGCTCATGTCGCTCGAATATTCAAAACATACGAAGGAGAGAAAACAGAAATGTCGACCAGTAGGCCTAACATTATTCGGGGGACAAATTCTAGAATCCAATAGCAAGGGCTTGATAACGGAGATTATAATATGCACTAACTGGACCAGACATAGTCAGCATTAATTTATGAAGGAGAAATCATTCAAAATTAATTGAATATTTAACCAGTAGAGTTAACAAGTGGTTCATTCGGACATTAAGAACGCGTTTATCGAACTCATACATAAGAGAATATTGTGCAAGTTTAAAGCACATGGGGTGGGGCAAGTACATTGAGATATCTAGAAAACTGATTGGCAGAGAGGAAATAAAGAGTAGCAATTAATGTGTGCTTTTCAAATTTCAGGCAGTCAGTTGTGGGGTGCAACCGGTTTCAGTGCTCGCATCCCAACTGTTTTCAATGCAAACTAATGTTTTGGATGAGGGAAAAAAAACGTAACAGATTGGTGATGATAACGAAGTTGGGTTGGTGGGCGAACTGTGACGAATCTGCAGAGAATTTTCAACATGAGTAGACAAATCAATGGCACACTCTGTGAAGATTTTTTTTATTTTTGAAGCCAAAGCAAGGAGGCAGATGGCGACTTCAATGGCCATAAATTATAAGAGGAAAACGTAAAGCGAGCCATGGGTATCCTTGCACATTAGTCGCCGAAGGAAAGCATGCAGTGTAGCATGCGGGTGTGAAGGTTCATGGTATGTTTGCCTTCATACCAAAAGGTATCGAATAGAGGAGCATGGATGTGTTGCTGAGTTACAAAGGGCCTTGGTGAGGCCACACCTAGAACATGGCGTTTAGTTCTGGTCCCCTCTTCTGAAGAAGGATACTCGTCCTCTCAAAGGTATGCAGAGAAGGTTTACCAGGCTGATTCCAGGAATATAGGGACAATCGTATGCGGAGAGATTGACAAGGTTAGGATTGTTTTCGTTGTAGTTCAGATGAATAGGTGTGGGGTTCACATACGGACCTATAAGATTCTAACCGGACGAGTAAGGATAGATGCAGGAAGATGTTACCAATGGAGTGTGTGTTCAGAACCACGGTCACAGTTAGAGGATTAAGGGTGCATCCTTTCGGACGGGGTGGCAGCGACATTTCTTCAGATAAAGAGTGTTCAGCCTGTGTAATTCATTACCATGAAAGGTAGTAAATGCGAAAATATTGAATGTATTGAAGTTGCAGTTCGGTATAGCATATGGGTTGAATCAGAACAAAGGATATAGGATGAAATCAGCATTAGAATTTTACGTTAGACGATTAGCCATGATCGTGATGAATAGAGAAACAGGGTCTGGGGACCGAACGGCCTTCTCCTGCTCCTATCTTCAAAGTTTCTATGTTAAGTAAAATGAAACCACCTGATGACATACATCTACGGCATCACTAACAACACATGGCTATAATCCCTTTTTCTGTGACACTGAAAAAAAAATCTGAGGAAGCGCTGACGGGAACAAGTGTGCAGAACGTACACTGGATGTGGTACTTCAATGTCTCTCAATAATAGTGTCTCCACAGTCCCACGGCTGACTGAGAAGGGCAAGTCCTCAAATACGTAGCAGCCAGGCTGTGGGAAGTGATGTCTGAAAAAACAGGAGAGATGCATTCTCCCCAAACTACTTGGCACGGATGTATTTGTCCCCAACAGTGTCTGTATGGAAACCAAACAGGCAATTCTGGCAAAGGTGAAGTCTCAGCTGCATATTAAAGATTAACACCAACTTGTTACGTGGCACTACACCCTGCGAAGAAAGGCATAATTCTAAAGGATCAAGCAAATCGAAATTTGGTGTCCATGACGCACTGTTGACCATCAGCAACTGCAGCATCAATGGCCTCTTCTGACACGAATTGAGAAGTGAGGTGTTCAATAATGACTCGAAAATGTTCAGCATCATTCACAATTACACCTCCAGTGAAGCATTCTATTCAGCATATCAAGAGTCTTCAACGGGAAGAGAAGAAACAGATCGGTAAATCACACATGCCTGTCAGAATCGAAATGAAATGGAATATTCAGATATTTACGACTGCAGTGACAAACTATGCAGTGCCGGGTCCTCAACTATTTGCAATCGGTAACGACAGTTTCAAGAATGGAGCAAATCCATCCTCAATACAATTGTGGATGACACTAACATAAACAGGAAGCTAATCTATCAAGAGGGGGTAAAAAACAACTGTAAACGAACAAACAATGACTGGAGTTTGTCAGATGGAATCTACCGTGGATAAGACATGAACCTGTGATTTGTTTTTTCAGCAAAAGTAAGAAGCTGTGTATTACATAAATAGAGTTGACAGGAATGAGTGTTACAGTATATTCTGGAGTGTTCAATCTGACACTTTCAGGCACTGGAAATGTTGCCCCAGTTCATTATTTGTCAGTTCCCTGATAATTCTAGTGTCCAAATGGCTCCCAATGAATCAGAATATTTTGATATGGTCATTTGGAGGTACAGAGTGGTGAGTGGTTTGAGCCTTGTTTCAAAGAGACAACATTTATCTCAGAGGACATCGTTACTTTCTACTTGGAGACCTGAAGACGATGGGAATACTTGAATGCTTCTGCATGAAGAGGTTTTGGCTGCTGCCTGAGCATAACGTATTTATCAACATGTATACTGTGTGTGATCACACTGCAACACTAACGCAGTGAGAGTTTGAAGTGTCTATTCATAAGAAAAACAACACAAAATGGAAACATTGCCAGATTCAACTGAAATTGCTATGTATGCCACAATCTTAATTCGCCTCATAGAACCAGCCCTGGAACCATAACTCAGACGAGATACCTATTCAGGGTGGAGGACTTTGGTGACCTGGCTAATCCACTGTTAATTAAAACCCGGCCTTATTCCCAAAGCGAATCATTGTTCAGACCAACCAATTGCATTCCATGGTAGCTTTGTCTTCGATCGATGCCCAACTTGGAGAAACTTGCAGCCATTACTGGATGTGACAGGATGTGATGTACCATTTACAGCTCCATATCTCCATTGTGCAATAAAAAATGAACTTATGTTTGAAAACCACTTCGAGAGAAATTTCGACGGAGTGAGTTTAAATACCAAAAAATGGGAGGAGTTTTAACGTAACCAGAAAAACGGGTGGGGAGGATTCACAGAAAATGTCATGGAAGGATGCGTTTACACGTTCCAGAATGCTGAAATGGAGACATTTCGACAGCATTTTGTCACATGGGCCAATAAACCCAGGAAGGATGAACGATTGGGATTTTGATGTGAGTTTGGATGATGGCGAGGTTTGAATGAACTTCTGTTGTGCAGCTTTATAAGTGAGCATGGATTCAGCAGAGTCTCCAACTCATTGGTCTAAATCTGATTATAACTTTTCTCAGTGTCATTGTAATTGTCTGTGATAGAAGGATTGCCTGCCCGAGGTCGAGTGCGTGTTCTGGTGACGTCTTATTGAACGCTCAAAATTAACTATCTACTTAACCTAAGGCATCTCTCTCATTCAGTGCCAGCCAGATTCTCTAATTCCTCATGTTTGCAGATACTCACCATAACCGAAGTTCCCGGATATTCTGTGATCCTTGGCGGTGGCCACGTCTCTAATTGGCCACATGGCAATTTGGTTGACCATGCTCAGTTCGGGGTTGCTCATATGGTTAATGCTCCACATGGCATATAAATGGCAATTGCAGCATGATTTGTATAAAGGACCATGGAGAGTGGCCACGTCTCTAATCGGCCACATGGCAATTTGGTTGATCATGCTCAGTTCGGGGTTGCTCATATGGTTAATGCTCCACATGGCATATAAATGGCAATTGCAGCATGATTTGTATAAAGGACCATGGAGATCCTATTGGATGGGCTAGTAGAGAGCAGACCTACTCTCTACTCTGAAGTGGCCATACCACACTATATAATGAGCATGGTCTGAGCTCACAGTGCACTTTCTGCTACCTGAACAAATGTCCAGCAATACAGGACATGCATCGTTAGCCTTCTCCGCTCTGCCAGAATAATAGTCGCCGTATACTCTCTGCTCCTTCACACTTACTGTATATCTGTTATAGCGCCTACCCCTGAACAAGTTTCAAGTTCTACAACACTCATGACTCCATGCACCAACCGCTTACATCGCTCGCTCTTCATTTCTCTCTCTCTCTCTCTCTGTCGCCTCCACTGTATCCCTCACATGGATAACACAGCATGGATTCAACATTGTAGACTGACTTGCTCCGGAGAGCACGCTATTTCCCTCTCACGTATATCAGCACTACCAGCAGGACCACACACTCCCACCATTGATCATTCCGTTCCTTTCTCGCATTCCAGGAGGAATATCCTGTAATAAGACAGAAATGGCGGCGCTGGATGGTTCAGTGCTATCACAGCCTGATCCCCGCTGTGTGGAGCAGACACTGACATGAACTGGGAGGACCAGGATGCCTTATGTGGCGATTCCGAAACAGCAATGGCCATACGACCGACTCGGAAGTAATGTTCAGTGAAGGATGACTTTAAACTTACTGTCAGTTCTCTTTCCATCGACTGGAACTTAGAAGTTATTGACCTGATGCCATCTCACTTTTCTACCGATAGAATATCGAAGGTCTCCATGAACAGGTGTTTGGGTTGACAAAACATCGACTCCAGCAGTATTCAGGAAGGGAGCACGGAGAATCTTTCCTGTACATTCTCCTCTAAACAACTCATGTACTGAAACTAAACTATGATATTTACTGATCTTCCCACTGTTGTCATTTCCAGCGAGGACACTCTGCTCATCAAAACCCTTTAATTAAAATACAACTGTTTACGTAGCATTTCAGTGTGCTTCCTACTAATTTACGTTATATCACATTGCACTGCGTTGCCCCTAACCTGCCACCAACCTGATCACTGCACCACCTTTTCGCTGTCTGTTGTGCATGTATGTAACTGTATCTGTCTTTGTGTCTTTGGTGGCGGAAATTGATATATCTCTGTGTTCCTCGCTGTGTATGTCTGCTCATCTGTCTTTGTGTTATATGTTCCAGTGTATTAGTATGTGTACTTCATTGCCTCCAATTCTCTGCAATTGTGTCTCTGCTGTTCTGAGAGTGAATCAATTGAAATGGTGATCAAAACATCTCTCTCTATATATCTCTCAAGTGCAATGAAATTAATCTCCAATCTCTTCCAACCTGCTTCACTCAGAGGGTGATGGATGGAATTGTTGGGGAATTTCACTTAAATATGTTCAATCTGCATCACCAGTAATGACCACAGACAAATCATCTCCACTTTCCAGCGAGAGCAGATACATTTCACCACATGGACATGCTCCATCTGAAGGGCTTCAGTGTAATGACATTCTTCTCTGCATAAGCCTACTGTTTGATTGTATGCCTGTGTGTGTGTTGATACTACTGTCAGTTTCAGTAATGCCTTGAGCTGCGACCCTCCTTTCCATCTCTGACTGATTCCGTGATGACTTTCCCCCTCTGCTGCTGTCTATGCAGTGGCATGGCACGGCCTGCAAAGGGTGGCATTGAATAGTTCCATATAATTAGTATAATTCTGTATAATTTATCTACCAATCAGTTTCTTAAATATGATTCCCATGTGACAAATCTATTTTGACTTTGTCTCTGTCATTCCTTTCCATCTCAATAATTCTTCCAAATCCATCTATTTAATCATTGCCATTCTATTCCTTTTCCCTTACCAGTCGTACGTTTCCTCATATTGCTGGGAAGATTTATTAGTTTTTGTTTTGTTTCTGTGAAGACAGAACTAAAGCACTTGTTTCATATTTGTGCAATTCCCTGCTCTTTAATCTCCACCCTCTGATTTCAGACTGTAAGGAAGCTGCAGTTGTTTTTTCTTACTTTTCCCATCAAAATAATTTCAGAAGCTATGACAGTTCACTCTCACAATAAATGTCAATGTAATCTCCAGAAGCTCAACAATTCCTGTTTTTAGCCGCTCAATGTTTGACCTTCCACTCAAAAAAATCAACGTAGCGTAGACTCTATACCATCAGAAAGACAGGACTGTCGAAATAACTTCCAATTTCCTGGTGCACGGCATAGTCGCTCAGTGGCCAGCAATGCCAGTGGTCACAGTGCCAGGAAGCGTTTCAATTCCAGACTTGAGCGAGTGTATGTCTGCTGTTTTCACATTCTCCCACTGTCTGCGCAGGTTTCCTTTGGGTGCTGCAATTTCCTCTCACAATACAAAGCTACGCATGTTAGGTAATTTAGCCATGCTAGGTTACCCGTAGTGTTCATGGATGCGTACCATATGTGCATTAGTCAACAGTTATTGTCGAACAATTGGGTATGGAAACGGGTCTCGGCGGATTATTCTTAGGAGTTCCAGTATGGACTTATTGGGTCAGTCTGTTTCCACACTGTTGAGATTATATGATAAACGAGGGCCATAGCCATGAATTTTATTGCACTTATGGTACAGCTCCAAGTAGTTCTTAACGGTAGTGAGGTTATTCGTATCTCGCCTCTCAGGAAGTGTATTCCAGAATCCCAAAACCCTCTGAATGAAAATCAATACTCAAATCTTCTGAAAACCTTAAGCTGTTTATTTTAAAACGGATCCCTCTTGTTCTTACCCCTTTGACTGAACTCAAAAATTGCTGTTTTTCAACCCTGATAATGCGCCCCATAATCTAGGACTTCTGAGTTACGTCACCTCCAGTTTTCTCAGCTCCAAGGCAATCAGCCCGAACTTCTCTATGCGTTGATACCCTCAATCTCAGGGACCGTTCTGGTAAATCTCGTTGCACCCCCTCCAGTTTCATCGGATTTTCCTGTAATGTGGCACCCAGAACTGCACATAATATTATATATTATCTTCACCATAAACGTGTGTAGCTCTTTTACTCTATGCTTTGATCGAATAAAGGTTTACCTGTGTATACAGTCGTCTTTGCCTTCTTGAATAATCGATTTTTCTATCAAGAACATTCAGGGAAGTGTGGTGAACCTTCCCTGAGCTTCGTCATGTCCTGTCATTCATTTAGTACACCCCAGTCTGGTTCCTTCTTCCAAAGTGCAACACGTCATAATTAATAGGTTTAAAATCTTTCGCCCATTGATCTGCCCTTATCACTAGTCCAACTAAACCTTTCTGTCACGTAAGATCTTCCTCCGCAATGCCATACACCCAGCCAAAAATATGCCAAACAGAAACTTGACGATCCTACTCTCCCCAACCTCATTTTCCCCTTCCTGCATTCACACCTGAATCATGTATGAATGGCACATATAAGAAGGGATATAGTACCAACAGCCCTGTTGTACACCACGAGACACTGGCCTCCAGTCACACAAACAGCCTTCTACAAAACGCCTCTGCCTCCTGCCACTAAGGCAATTTTTGAAGTATGTTGCCAAGTTAGCTTTCCTCATCAGACAATTTTACGAATTTAATTATTAATCTGAATAATTCCAATTGCGTTTTCTATGTAGTGAGATTTGTTTCCCACTTCTTAGATTAGAACTCCAAAAATGTACGCAATCCTCGAGTAACATCTCACCAACACTCTCGAACGAGTGCAGGAACTCTTTACTTTTAACTTCCGATTCCATTAAAATGGGATGGGACTTTTTTGTCGTTCCCTTTCAATACGAAGCACTACTTCACTTTAATCGTATATCCTAATTGTAGCTGCGTTCTTTAAAAATAAAATCCACCTGACTATTTAACTATACCCATCCAGAAATTTTCATTTGTCTGTGATTACAAAAATGTCTTCAAACAATCTCATAAAGGTGTCAATCATAACATTCTTTCCATTAATGCATTAATATATCTTAAATTTGTATTTTCCGTTTCTAAATGTCAGGGGTTACCTGCTTTATAATATATTTCAACGAATTTCTGAATGTGTATGTTAAGTTAACTGATCTGTTGTTCGCCACTATCACTCATCTTGCCTTGTCAGGTTGTTTGATTAATTTTAGAACCTTCCATTCCTTTATAATAGCTTCCTGCCTTTGCTCAATGTTTGGAAAAATCACACAGTGGTCCGCAATGCCATCCTTATATCTATTGCTTCTTCCTCCGAAATTCATATATGAATCACATCCTGTGTGTCAGTCCGATCAGTGCTCAACTCACCTATATTTTCAAACACTACATTGTCACTGATATCAATGACTTTAATCTTTCATCACACAAGTAACGTGGGCATTTGATACTTCTGGGAGAGGTCTAGATCTTACTTTATGAAGATAGACACAAAGTTACTGTGTAATCTCCTGATATTTCTAACGTTTTCTGCAATAAATTATCCTGAGTGCACATTCACTGTTCCTCATTTGAACTTGTTTTCATTTTATTTTCAATATCAATAACAACTGTTCAGCAGGCTTTATGATTCTTGGTAGTTTGCATTCTGTTCACTTATTGATTTTTTGCATCATGTAATTGGTGCTCCTTTTATGGATTATAATTTTTTATGAATCCATGGCTTTCATTGTATTTTTTTGTTTAATCTGAGCCATTTCTTTTGGTCTAATGTAATCGTTAACTTTCATTAGTCATCGTTGGTCTATCGTTCCTTTTTACTGTTTGCACTTTGGAGCAACACGTATATTATTCACCTGAAAATGTTTTCACAAATAAAAAAACATTGTGCTAAATTAAATCATTTCCCTTCAT
>NW_025211080.1:16698-21669 GCF_004010195.1 Chiloscyllium plagiosum
ATACATCATGTTCCTCTCCTCAGTGACTCTGATGCAAAGTAATCATTCAGAATCTCACTCATTCTCTCAGGTTCAGCACACAGCCTTCGTTCTTATCTTTTAGTGGACCAATCCTTTCTCTAGTTACTCGCTTGCTTCTTATAAAAGTATAAAATGCTTTGGGATTTTCCTTAACTCTGATAGCTACAGCATATTCATGACCCCTTTTAGCCCACTTGATTACTTGTTTAAGACTTGTCCTCCTCTTCCAATATTCCTCCAGGGCCCTTTCTGTCCTCAGCTGCCGAGACCTTATGTACGCTTCCCTTTTCCTCTTGCCAAGTCGTACAATTTCTCCTGTCATCCACGGTTCACAAATCTTGCCCTTCCCATCCTTTGCCTTCAACGGGACATGCCTACCCTGCACTGCCGTTAACCTATCTTTGAAAGCCTCCCACATCTCAAATGTGGACTTCCCTTCAAATAGCTGTGTCCAATCCACGTTAATTAGCTCCTGCCTAATTTTGATATAATTGGCCTTGACCCGGTTGAGCACTCTTCCCTTAGGACCACTCTTTTCTTTATCTATGAGTATTGTAAATCTTACAGAATTGTGGTCACTTTTCCCAAAGAAATCCCCCACCGTATCTTGTACCACTTGTTCTTGCTCGTTCCCCAGTGCCAGGACGATTATGGCCCCTTCCCTCGTCGGACTATTTACATACTGCTCTAGAAAACTCTCCTGGATGTCCAAATTCTACTCCATCCAGACATCTGACCCTAAGTGTATCCCATGCAATGTTGGGAAAATTAAAATCTCCCAACGCCACTACCTTATTGCCTCTCCACCTATTCATAATCGGTTTACCTAATTGTTCTTCTACCTCACGTTCACTGTTGGCAGATCTGTAATACAGCCCCAACAATATAACTGCACGCTTTTTATTTCTCAGCTTCGCCCATAATGCCTCACTAACCAAGACTACCACAGTGTCCTCCTTTAGCACAGCCGTGATATCATCCCTGACCGGCAATGCAACTCCACCCGCTCTTTTACTTCCCACCCTCTACTGTCTGAAACGTCTATATCCTGGAACATTCAGTTGCCAATCGTCGTGCCATTCCTTCAAACAAGTCTCTGTGATGAAAATAATGTCATACTCGCAGGCACCAATTCATCTGCCTTACACCCTGTACTCCTTGCATTAAAGTAAATGCATTTCGGGCCACTAGTTCTTTTGTGCTCACGTGCTGTCTGCCTATTCTTTCCTTTATTAGTGCTATCTTCATAATTCTTACAGTCTGCAGTCTCAATCTCACTGCCTACTTGTTTTCCCATCCTGTTCCCAGTCCTCTGCCACATTAGTTTAAAACCTCCCCACCAGCAGTAGCAAAAACTCCCCCAAGGACATTGGTTCAGGTCTGGTTCAGATACAGACCGTCCCTTTTGTAATAGTCCCATCTTCCCCAGAACCGGTCCCAATGCCCAATAAATCTGAACCCTCCCTCCTACACCATCTCTCAAGCCAAATGTTCATCTTGCCTATTTTTTTCATTTCTACGCTGGCTAGCACGTTGCACTGGTAGTAATCCCGCGATCACTACCTTTGAGGTCCTCCCCTTCATCTTCTCTCCTAGCTGTCTGAATTCTATTTTTCAGGACCTCATCTCGCTATCTACTTCGATCGTTGGTGCCTATATGCACAAAGAAAACTGGCTGTTCATCCACCTGTTTTAGAATGCTCTGCAGCTTATCAAATTAAATTTTCAATTTGTCCATTTTTACTGCAGTAGCCAAGAGCATGAATGTTTAATTTTCAGATTAGTAACATGCCCAATCTTTGTCTTGCCATTTTGAAATTGATATAAAACCCCCCATCTTTATTACTCCTTGCAATTTCTAATCTCCACCTTAATTGACTGAGTAGAATATGAGCGCGTGGACCCTGAGGAGATGAATGGTAGAATTAGGCGAGATGTTTGGAGAGGCCTCTCCCAATGGTGACATTTTCTTGCCACGTCTTGTTCGTTTTTCTCAAGTGTCATTATGGCATTTTCACCGGATCACCCGTTATGCTGACGGATGAGAGGAGAACAAAGGTTTTTCTACAATACTCTGCATTCCTCCGTACAGATCAGAGTGCTCTAACTTGTGTGTGAACCTCAGAGTAGGCTAACAAAGCGTGTGGTTGCTTTACTGGTTCTTAGTGGGATTAAATACAACATAGAACCGTACTGCACAGAACAGGCCCTTCAGCCCACGATTTTGTGCCGACCACTGATCCTCATGAATGCACCCTCAAATGTCTGTGGCCATATGAATGTCCAGTAGTCTCTTAAATGTCCCCAGTGACCTTGCTTCCACAACTGCTGCTGGCAACGCATTCCATGCTCACACAACTCTCTGTGTAAAGAACCCGTCTCTGACATCCCCTCTATACTTTCCTCCGACCAGCTTAAAACTATGACCACTCGTGTTAGTCATTTCTGCCCTGAGAAATAGTCTCTATCTATCGACTCTATCGATGCCTCTCATTATCTTGTATACCTAAATTTGGTCCCCTCTCCTCCTCCTTTTCTCCAATGAAAAAAGTCCGAGCTCAGTCAACCTCTCTTCATAAGATAAGCCCTCCAGTCCAGGCAGCATCCTCGTAAACCTCCTCTGAACCCTCTCCAAAGCAACCACATTTTTCCTATAATAGGGAGACCACAACAAAGTTTTATAGAGCTGCAACAAGATCTCACGACTCTTAAACTCAATCCCCCTGCTAATAAAAGCCAAAACACCATATGCTTTCTTAACAACCCTGTCCACTTGGGTGGCCATTTTAAGGGATCTATGTACCTGCACACCAAGATCCCTCTGTTCCTCCACATTGCCAAGAATCCTATCCTTAATCCTGTACTCACCTTTCAAATTCGACCTTCCAAAATGCATCACCGCGCATTTATCCAGGTTGAACTCCATATGTCACCTCTCAGCCCATCTCTACATCCTGTCAATATCCCGCTGCACCCTACAACAAGAATCTGGAATAGTATGTAGAGATTAAGTCTCCTCATTGAAAAAAAATTGGAAGCAACTCAGGGATTGTTCCTTCAACGGATTACTGCAATTGAAGAAAACCTACAGTGTGGAAGCAGGCCATTTGGCGCATCGACTCCATACAAATCCTCTGAAACAATCCCACCTAAAGCAACACCACTGCCAAATCACTGTATCCGGTATTTGCAATGGGTAATTTAGTTTGGCGAACCCATCTGACATGCACTTCCGGGACAGTAGGAGAAATCGCAATATCTAGATGAAACCCTTGCAGACATGGGGCTATCGTACTAACTCCCACAGATAGTCACCCAAGGCTGGAATTGAATCAAGGTTTCTGGTGGCTTGAAGTAGCAGTGATAACCACTGCTCTACCTAGCAAGTGAAACACGACGTGGCGTGAACTAAATCAAGGCCTCTCGTGCTGTCAGGAAGCAAAGCTATCTACTGAGCGATCCAGTAATGACAAACCCAAAATGCCTGAGCAAAGAGACCGAGCACTGCTCTAATACAGCCCATTATCAGAAATCTTAGCGTGAGAGTTGTATGTGATTAAAGCAACATTGTAGAAACCCAGTGTGGCCATTGTCCCACTGGAGATTCTGCTTTGTCGCTGATCATAGATTGTGGGACTAATAGTACATTTTGTTGTTATCAATTGAAACAGAACTGACACGCACCAGTACCTGGCACAACATGTTATGAGCTCAAGTGAAAGCGGCGGCCGATAACAACTAGCATTTTTAACTGCTTGGCAATGGTACCACACTTAATGAATTCCATGAGCAGAATTTATATCCAGCTCCCCAGAACATTACTGCACCTCTGGCTGCAATGGAAAGTGATAATATGAGTAAGCCGTCATCTTAACTAAAAGCTAGGTCCTCTGATATGGAATAAAACCTTGCAAAAGGCGTGGGAGAACCGTTTCGTTCAAACACACGAATCATGTTCAGTCAATAGTTTCCTGCATCTCCACCAACAGGTTTGATGTTTTTAAAGAGAAGTTTAAATAAGGGTTTTATAATGTAAGTCGAAGGTACTGCTATGATTTGAAAACAACATGTACTTCTTATTAAACAAACAAGTTAACCAGTCAAACTGACACCGTACATTAAAAAGAAATGAGCAGATTGGTCCAATACCTCTTTCAGTTTACAAATATTGTGATAATCTTGCTTTAAGACTTTAAGTCTCAGCAAAAACAGAAGGAATATACAGCAAATTCAAGAGTCTTTTCCACTTCTTTGATCTGGAATATCGAAACAGCAGAAGTATATTCTCTGATATCAAATGATGAGAAGGCTGTTTAGACCTTGGATCCTGATTTTCAATTTCACGAAGAGGTCAATGATTGCAGAACTGACCACAACGTAAGGACACCACAAGTTGGCTGGAATTGAACAAGGTCTCTGAAACTGTTCAGCAGCAGTGCTTAACATGGTACCCGTTGTTGGAAATTCTGCACTTGCATCCTGCTACACAATAACCACATGAGTCCATTCTGCCTTCTCAGTGCTGCAGTACAAGAACTGGATGAGGGCATAAAGTGACTGGAATTTCTCCCACTAAATTAAGGACATTCACGTCATTGAGCATGTTATGCAAGTAGAGAAGAAGAGCATGAAACTGTTGAGTTTTTTTTTGAGGCGAACAGCATGAGATAATTCTGCCCAAGTGTCCATTTTGTAGAACAAGGGCAGATCAAGAACTGCCTAAGTCCCAATCCAGGGATGTTGAAGGAGACTGTTCACCAGTTTATGCCTATTATGGAGGAACACGGGGAGGGCCTTCAGCCCATTTAAATGTATCATTGCAACAGGAAGGTTCCATAAATCCTCAAATTTTTCACACAACAAGGAGAGGGCACTTAAGAGTCAAACAGATTGCTCAGGAACAGGAGCAAGACATTTAAATGATCAAGAATTAATGTAGGAAAACCCGGA